>NW_018391943.1:32379-37224 GCF_900095145.1 Mus pahari | reverse complement strand
ACAATATGACTCTCTTACCTGCTCTGGCAGACAGAGCCCTCACTGGTGGCTACCTTTCCTCTGGCGAGGAAGGTGCCTAAGGTTCTGGAGCCCAAAATAGAGTCTGTCCCAGAAGTTAGGTTGCTTCTGTCTGTCCTGAAGCTGTGTAGCTTCTGCGGTCCACACTCTTGCCAGCGCAGACTGGAGCCCAGAAGCTGCATCACTTCTCCAGGCAGCCCTCTAACCGGCAGTGGACCAGAGCAAAGATGGTTCTCCTTCAGGCTCAGGCCAGGAGACTGCTCCCGGGGGGACACCCCTCCTTGGGCAGGAAAGGTGCTGGGTGAAGGTCCAGGCCAGGAGACTGCTCTCGGGCAGACAACCCTCCTCGAGCGGGAAAGGTGCTGGGTGATGGTTCAGGCCATGAGACTGCTCCCGGGCAGACACCCCTCCTCGGGTGGGAAGGAGCTGGATGGGATGACTGGAACTAGAAATAGGCTCCTTCCCCGAATCTGTAATGCCTCTCTAACTGCCCTCTCCCTGGCAGTGCACTGGAGCAAACATGGCTCACCTTCTGGCTCAGGCTTTGTGACTCCTCCCCGTTTGTTCTGAATATTATGTGTTGGGAGGAATTTCTTTTCTGGTTCAGTCTATTTGTAGTTCTGTAGGCTTCTTGTATGTTCATAAGCATCTCTTTCTTTAGGTATAGGAAGTTTTCTTCTGTAATTTTGTTGAAGATATATGCTGGTTGAAAGTCTTCATTCTCATCTACTCCTATTATCCGTAGGTTTGGTCTTCTCATTGTGTCCTGGATTTCCTGGATGTTTTGAATTAGGATCTTTTTGCATTTTGCCTTTTCTTTGATTGTTGTGTCCATGTTCCCTATGGAATCTTCTGTACCTGAGATTCTCTCTTCCATCTCTTGTATCCTGTTGCTGATGCTCAGATTTATGGTTCATGATTTCTTTCCCAGGGTTTCTATCTCCGGAGTTGTCTCCCTTTGCGTTTTCTTTATTGTTTCTACTTCCATTTTTAGATCCTAAATGGTTTTGTTCAATTCCATCCCCAGTTTGCTTTGTTTTCCTGTAACTCTTTAAGGGACTTTTGTGTTTCTTATAGCTGTTCAGAAGTGTTTTCCTGTAATTCTTTAAGGGATTTTTATGTTTCTTCTACCTGTTTAGCAGTCTTTGCCTGTAGTTCTTTAAGGGCTTCCACCTGTTTAGCAGTGTTCTATATTTCTTTGAGTGAGTTATTAATATCCTTCTTCAAATATTCTACCACCATCCTGAGATATGAGTTTAAATCCACATCTTGGTTTTCAGTTGTGTTGGGGTATCCAGGACTCGCTGTGGTGGGCATACTGGGTTCTGATGGTTCTTGGTTTCTGTTAGTAAGATTCTTACATTTGCCTTTCACCATCTGGAAATCTCTGCTGTTATTGTTCAAGCTGTTTCTGGCTGGAGTTTGATCCTCCTGTGATTTTGTTAGCTTCTGTCAGCACTCCTGGGAATCCAAGTCTCACCTGAGTCCCTGTTGTCATAGCACTCTCTGCAGGCCAGCTCTCCTCTTGCAGGACAGTTGTCCAGAAGTCTGGAGCTCTGATCCTCCTTCTGAGTCCTGAGGTCAGAGCCCTCCCTCTAGGCCAACTCTCCTCTGGTAAGGAAGGTACCCAGGGGTTTGGGTCTCTGTTCTGCCTCTTGTGATCACGAGGTGATCCCGAGGTCCCTAGATCCTGAGGTGATCCAAGGACAGGTGATCCTGAGGACCTGTGATCCCGAGGACCTGTCATGTGGAGAGTCCTCCAGAGCACTCAGCAGCCTCCCCTGGGGTTCAGAAGACTGTTGGCAGGGGTGGCACTGACATGATCGGAACCCCACCTCTGTGCATGTGGTGTTCCTTTTTCCCTGTTCCTGCTGGCACAAGCCCCTCCTGGATTCTCTGGAGTTGATGTAGTATTCCACTCACCCATGATCCTGAGGACCTGTGGCATGGACAGTCCTCCAGAGAGCTCTATGACCTCAGCTGGGGTTAAGAAGAGAGATGGCAGGGATGGATCTGACCAGACCGGAACCACATTTGTGATCTCTTAGTGTCTGTATAACATCTGTCCATGATCTTCTGGCTTTTATATTCTCTGGTGAGAAGTCTGGAGTAATTCTAATGGCCTGCGTTTATATGTTACTTGACCTTTTCCCTTAATGCTTTTAATATTCTCTCTTTATTTAGTGTATTTGTTTTTCCAATTATATGTGATGGGAGGAATTTCTTTTCTGGTCCAGTCTACTTGGAGTTATGTAGGCTTCTTGTATGTTCATAAGCATCTCTTTCTTTATGTTTGGGAAGTTTTCTTCTATAATTTTGTTGAAGATATATGATGGCCCTTTAAGTTGAAAATCTTCATTCTCATCTACTCCCATCATCCATAGGTTTGGTCTTCTCATTGTGTCCTGGATTTTCTGGATGTTTTGAATTAAGATCTTTTTGCATTTTGCCTTTTCTTTGATTGTTGTGTCCATGTTCCCTATGGAATCTTCTGTACCTGAGATTCTCTCTTCCATCTCTTGTATTCTGTTGCTGATCTTGTATTTGTGGTTCCTGACTGCTTTCCTAGGGTTTCTAACTCCAGAGTTGTCTCCGTTTTGGTTTTTTGTTTTGTTTTGTTTTGGTTTTTTGTTGTTTTTTTTTTTTGTTTTTTGTTTTTTTTTGTTTCTTCTTCCCTTTTTAGATCTTGGATAGTTTTGTTCAATTCTATCACCTGTTTGGTTGTGTTTTCCTGTAATTCCTTAAGGGATTTTTTTGTTTCCTTTTTAAGGGCTTCTACCTGTTTAGCAGTGTACTCTTGTATTTCTTTAAGTGAGGTATTAATGCTCTTCTTAAAATCTTCTACCACCATCATGAGATATTATTTTAAATCTGAGTCTTGCTTTTTGGGTGTGTTGGGGTATCCAGGACTTGCTGTGGTGAGCGTACTGTTTTCTGAATATGCCCAGTGTTCTTGGTTTCTGTTAGTATGATTCTTATGTTTGACTTTCACCATCTGGTAATCTCTGGTGTTCATGTTCTAGTTATCTCTGGCTGGAGCTTGTTCCTTTTGTGATTCTGTTAGCCTCTGTCAGCACTTCTGGGCGTCCAACCCTTACCTGAGTCCCAGTGGTCAGAGCACTCTCTGCAGGCAAGCTCTTCTCTTACAAGGCAGGTGTCCAGAAGTCTGGATCTCTTATCCACCTCTTGAGTCCTGAGGTCAGAGCCCTCCCTGTAGCCCAACTCTCCTCTGGTAAGGAAGGTGCCCAGGGGTCTGGGTGTCAGCTCTGCCTCCTGCCTGAGGATTCAATCCTGTAGGGACCCTGACCAAGAAGCTCTGTTACTTCTGTTGCCCACGTGCTCTCCCATGTTCACAAGGTCCTGGGTATACTAGGGGTCCTGCAGTGTGACCCTAGACATCCTATGCTGTGTTCATGTGGAAGATGCAGGGGCTGTCAGACCAGAATGGAATTCACACAAGGAATTTTCCCACAGTAATGTGACCAAACCTGTTCAGTCATTCAACAGGTTCCCCAGTGTGGGCGAGAGGATTAAAAGGAAAAGGACAGTTAGACAACATTATAGAATGACCCCAGTCAATTCTGAGACTGAAGGCAAATTTAATTTTCCTAATCTGATTTTTATACCATTTTAATTATATACAAGTATTAAGGGCTAGCCATACAATAAGGAAATAACAAAGCAGTAAGCAAAGTCCGGGGATTACTGCCATGAGAGTTATTTAATAGGGCTTGTCATAATGACCAAAATACTTGAGTCCACTTTTCAGTCCAAGTCCAAAATCTTGCCTGAAGCCTATTTCTTTTTTTTCCACCCTAAGATTAAAATTTCTTACCATACTTCTTTATTTTAGCCTAAATTTAGAGTCCTGCTGAAACTTACTTCCTTATGATGCCCTAATGCCAGATTGGTGACTGGGCTCATGTCCCTGTCATGTGGCCAATGTCAGATTCCTGCCTGAAACCCATTTCCTTGTCTTTGGCCAATGTCAGTCTCCTGCCATGTGGCACTCTAAAGGCCTTTGACATCTCTCCTGTTTTAATTTAATAAACAATGCTGAGCTTTCTTAGGCTTTTCTGACAAGACTACTTTCCTTACTTGTCTTCAAAACATGTGCAGGTTATTTGTGTTATATGAACAAACATGACTTTTTAGTGTTTGTTATAAAAAACATGGCCTTTCAGTGCATGTGTCTATCTTAGCTTGGCAAGGTCCTGTGCAGAATCTTACTCATCTTTGGTTTGCCAGCCTGTTAAATTAATAACTCTGAGGGTTCACTCTTACTTTTAAATCATGTACTTGGGCCACCAACATGTTGATGTTGTTAAAGGCAAACTTTAACACAATGATCAAGAATAAAAGTATTCCCAAGACAATAATGACTAGCATGATCAAGCCATATATGCCATTCTTAAAGCTTGACCAAGATGGAAATACTGACCTCAGGCCATGAATAATTTTATCAGCAGTATCTGCAGAATCAAAGCTCAGCAGATCAGCATTATTTAAATTCATAACCCCACTATCCAAAGTTAAAATATCCAGAGAGGTGTTGGAATTATATGCCAAATACCTTGCAAGTGTCTCTGAACCTTTTCCCAATTATAGTGACTATCATTGTAAATTTTAGAAGTAACCCAATGTCCCGCACCAACCGTCTCGCCAGCAAGAACGACGCGGCACACAAACAGGATCCTTCTGTAGCAAAGCTTTAATACTCTTGAGAGGGAGAGCACAAGCTTCCAAAGACGGAGACCCCGAGCAACAAAACCGCCTCCCTTATATAGGAGCTCTACTCCGCCTCTGACGTGGCGCTCATGGATTGGC
>NW_018391943.1:25703-31363 GCF_900095145.1 Mus pahari | reverse complement strand
CGATGTGATGTCAGAGGCAAGCACTCCGGCCCTTAGGGTGTGGCCTGGCTTACGCATGCGCAACATAGTATCACTCCCGGCAACGGATGTCAGCGCCATCTTGTAACGGCTATGTGAGGCCGGCTATGTGAGGCGGTGCTCCACAACCCAAATCCATTGGTATTTAGCATGACAATCAAGATGACTTCCTACTCTTAAGTACTGAATTTCCTATCTAATAATTTAAATAGTATCATAAAGAGTGTCAACCCATTGTTCCAAGTTACTGTCTAAATCCTCTTAAAAAGTAGTTGTCTAAACTTCTTTTGTCAAAGGAAGTTCAGCAGTGGTGCTAGCTATTAACTTAATCAAAGCTGCTATACAAGCGATAATGTAGCCGGGCCTGGTGGCACAGGCCTTTAATTCCAGCACTCGGGAGGCAAAGGCAGGTGGATTTCTGAGTTCGAGGCCAGCCTGGTCTACCAAGTGAGTTACAGGACAGCCAGAGCTATACAGAGAAACCCTGTCTCGAAACCCCCCCCCCAAAAAAAAAAACAAAAAAACAAAAACAAAAAACAAAAAACAAAAAACAAGCGATAATGTAGCCTACTATCCTCTTGTTTCTGCTTAAAGTCCTACTTACTTCTTCCAGTACCTGTAAGCTCTTTTCAGAATACCAAGGTCCTGTACTATTCACAGGCAAGAAAACAGGAACTAGTTGATAGACCACCATAACAGACATTCCAGGTTCAACACACTAACACAATTAGATCTGTACAATAAATACAACTTACATTAAAGACTGTGGAAGAAACAAAGTAATTTCAACATGAACAATTAATAAGAGATCAGGAGCTTTGACACAAGCACTAACATTTCTTTCAAATCCAGATCCTGTCCCAATATATTGCTAATATAGCATCGTAGAGCACTGCAGCTAACTTTCAAATATGTCTCTAATAGTGTTCAGAATCAGCCTTCCAAATGAAGACTGTTGTTTCCAATATTGGATTGATTTATAGAACAGTCCATGATTGAGTCAGAATAACTTGTCACATTAAAGGAAAGAGAAGATCATAATTCTCCTTTTGTTTAAGCATTTGAAGGTGGTTTCCAGTCTCCATGTTTACTGTCCCACAAGGTCTAAAAGCACAAGCGAGGCAGCTTGACCAATCTGGGGTATAGGCAAGCAAAGGTGGGTCAGAAATATATTTCCAAAACAGTCTTCCTGTCTTCATCGTCAGGGTATTCAGCAAGCTAACAGGTCATCATCAGTCTTTTTTCCAGCATCAGCATGTCTCACCAGTCACTCTGGCAGGTGGCAGGCTCCTTCAGCATCCTGTGGGAAAAACACAAATATGCCCTCTTCCCCATATTAAATACCTGATCAGGACCATGACATGTGCCAGTATGTGGATCCTTCCATTTCAACTAGGCATAATAAGTATGCCTAGTTGTAGGGTGGCATAGACATTCAGAGAGTTTTGGCATCCAAGTTTTAGAAATTTTGAAATAAAAAGAACATGATTTAAATAAATTTGTGGTGTACGTGGATATACCTCCCCCTTTTTATTTTATGAACATAGTTCCACAATACCTGTTTCTCAATACTCTGTGCTTGGGAATTATAAGGAATTCTAGTAATATGGGTAATGTTAAATTGTTGAACAGAAAGTTTCAAATGCTTGACTGTAATAGCCATTTCCATTATCTGTTTTAATCTGATTTGGAACAACCTGCATAGAAAAAAATAGGAATGAATAATTACATTTTTAGTTGCTTTTTTTTGTTGAAGAAATTGCAACTAGGAACCTGAAAAGTGTCAGGTCACATGTACATACTTTAATTTTTCAAAATCAAAAATATGAGTAACAACCATTTGCCATAATTGATTAGGCATAAGTCCTTGAGGATTAATAACACCATTATGTGCTACAGGTAGAAACTGAGGACATTGAGAATAAGTCTTTACAATTTTGAGTTGCACATTTTCTAGAAATACCAAATTGCTGTCTCAAGCTATTACTATTTTGATGATGTAAATAATGAGATTGTTTGGCTAATTGTTCCTATGTAAGACTATAACCTTCCTGGTATACAAATCTGCTGTGGCATTGCCCTCATGAAGGGGTCCAGGCAATTCAGTATTAGCTCATAAATGACCTACAAAATAAGGAATTGTATATTCTCTTAAATTGAGTTGAATTTGCATAAATAATTGCAAATAATTAGCAGTATCTAGAAAAGTAACAGATTCAAGCAATTGCAAACTATGAGCTATATATTGGCAATCAGTGTACAAATTCAAAGCTTGAATTTTCAGCATTTCAAAAGCAGCAGCTATAGCATGTAGTTCAATTATCTGTGCTAAAATGGAGGGGGGGGGGAAATAAAGAGAATGAATATGTGATCCAATCACATATACTTCCTATTTGATGAGCCATCTGTAAATACATTAAGCACACTTTCTATGGGCAGCATGTGTAAATTTACAGGGAATACAAAAGCATGCATAGAGGCAAATTTAACAACTTGTTTTTTTGGATAATGATTATCAATTTTGTCTAAAGAATTTGCACATGCAATAGGCCACAAAGATCAGTATTTTGCAATAACCAATTTAATTGCTGTTTTGAATAAGGAATAAATATTTCATCAGGTTCTTTCCCAAAATGTTTCCATGTTTCTATCCTACAATTTTGTATTAAGACAGCAACAGCTTCATAATAAGGTGTTAAACTTTCTTTGGAGATGAAGGAAGATCAATCCACATTAAGGGTACCTTTTTCAAAAGGACTGCTGTTGGTGCATGAATTGTAGCAATAATGCAAGAAACCAACAATTGATCATAGTCTATATAATGTATCTGTTGTTGGGTAATAGCTTCCTCTACTTTCTGCAAAGCTATTAGTTCCTCATCTGTTAATTGTCGAGGGGAATTAGGATTTTTGCTCACTGCGAGAGTATCAAACAGAGGTTTAAGTTCTCCTCTAGTAAGCTTAAGATGAGGTCTTAGCAAATTAATATCTCTTAACAACCTTTGAAAATCATTTAGAGTAAGTAAATTATCTTTTCTTACTTGAATTTTCTGTGCTGCAATTTGTTTAGGATATAACTTATGTTCCAAATATTGAAAAAAGAATTTGCCTTTGAACCTTTTCTGGAGCAACAACTACTCCAAAATTTTAAAGCTTATTGTATAAGAGCAAAGCCTTGTAGTAAAATTCCATCAGAGAGATCAGCTAATAAAACATCCATATAATCAATAATATACAGTGGAAGATTCAAAGTCCTAACTTATTGTATGGAAGCAGCAACATTTTTTAACATAATGTAGGGCTATTAACCATTCCTTGTGGCAAAACTTTCCAATCGCTTCATGGGTTCTTTCAAATTACAAGCAAGCTCACAAAAAACAAACCCTTTACAATCATCAGGATGCAAAGGAATAAAGAAAAATCCTCCAAATCCATAATAATTCTATATGGAGTAGGTAGGCTAGATTGTAATGTCTCTATAAGTTCCATAGTTATATTAACCTTTCATAAACCCTGCCAGATTTTTTCTTAATTACAAATATGTGAAAGTCAGAATCTGAGCCTGTGTTTGAACTGCAAACTGCAGCCAATGGAATACTGGTAGTTGAACCATAATTTTTAAGTTTCTCTTGTAACACCAGAGCACAACCACAATTTTGGGAAGCAAAACCTAATTTTAACAGTTTATACAACCCATTCACTTTAAAATCAACACCAAAAGCTTTGCTTTCATGTTACAAAGTTTTCAAATGTCTTCCTACTTTTGAACTGAAGTTAGTGAGCCTGGGTCATTCTAAGATGGCTGTCCAGAGCATGCAAGAACTTAGAAAGCAAAACTCAACCTCTAATAATCCAGTCTCTACGAAAAACAACAAGTGGATCACCTCTATGCTACAAAGTTTGTCTGCCCATTCCTGTTCATTCCTGCAAGACAGTGCAGCCTCCAATATATCCAAGAGACACTGTCGTAAATCCTATCTTTTATACGTCTGGTTTCTAGGATAAGAATTATATAATATATTACCCAATTTAGGTGGATATTTAGAGACATGTTTCCATGGGTTGGCTCGTGCCACATGTTGTAGTTCTGAATTACTCCAACCCTGAGTTACCAGTTTTAAGCCAACTTTGTGTTACCAATGTTACAAACTTTTAATCATACCCAATAACTTATTAGCTAATAATGTATAACCAAGACATGAAGAACATATTTATACTTTTAAAACCAGTCAGAAACAAAGATGAAGTGGCTGCATACATTTTCTTATTTAAACCAGACAAAATTCTTAATTTTTCTAGCTGTAATTTCAAGAGAGGTGCTCCTTATTACCTGTTGAAGCCAATCATCACAATCACAGAGATTATTCTAGGAGAAACAGCCACCAGTTCCCTTATGATAGAACTTGAGAAGCTGCTGGTCCCTTTAAGAGTGGATTTTCAGAGAGGCTCCTGGAAGGGTTTCTCCAGCTCTACTAGACTCCTAACTATAGGTGTAGGGCTCTAAACGCTAGTTGATACTGCTTATTTATTTATTTATTTATTTATTTATTTTTGAAATGAGATAAAACTAAATCAAGGGCTGAAAAACCAGCAGGTAAGAAATCAGTTTTTCTTTTGAACATGGAACACAGAACAACACTCAATCAAACCATGAGAATAAAATATGGACTTAACATAAAACAGTCAGTTTGGATGGATATGGACAGATTGGTGCACCAAGAACAGACAATAGACAGAGTGGGAAGAGAATTAGATGTCACAAATGGAGCCAGATATCCAATCTAAGAGACACAGAACAAAGCATTCTTCCAGTAGGAACCAGAGAATGGGCAGGATGTCTCCTAACCTCCTTCTGTCCTTAGGAGAGCTCTGAAACAGCTTACATTCATTTCCTTCTCTTTCACCAAATCATCCCCAGATAGTCGGAGTGGACTGCTTTTCTCAAACCCATTCTCTCATGTCTCAGGTGTAAACTATCTCTAATAAGGGTCCAAAGACTAAAAGCACCTATGAGAATTACCTTCACTTCTCTAGATTTTCATTTAGCTCTAAACACCCAAAACACATGTTACCTTTACCTTGTCCTTCTACAAGATTTATTCACCGCTGGCCAAATCTTCTTTACTTTTCTTTGCACATGCTTCCAGTTCCCATAGTATCCATTACTCTATCCTGCTTACTGGAGTTCCAACATTGGGGCACCATTTGACCAAGCTTGCTCAGTCAGTCAACAGGTTCTCCAATGTGGGAGTGAGTATTAAAAAGAAAAAAAAAAGACAGTTAGAGAACATTGTAGCATGACCCCAGTCAATTCTGAGACTGAAGGCAAATTTCATTTTCCCAGTCCGTATTTTATACCATTTTAATTACATGCATGTATTAAAGGACAGCAGTACAATAAGGAAATAACAAGGCAGTAAGCAAAGTTCGGGGAATACTGCCATGAGAGTTGTTTAAAAGGGACTGTCATAATGAACAAAATACTTGAGTCCACTTTTCAGTTCAAGTCCAAAATCTTGCCTGAGGCCTACTTCTTTTGTTGCACTCTTAGATTAAAATTCCCGCCTTACCCTACTTCTTTATTATAGCCTAAAGTTAGATTCCTGCTGAAGCTTACTTCCTTATCATGCCCTTTTTTTTTTT
>NW_018391943.1:0-24893 GCF_900095145.1 Mus pahari | reverse complement strand
CTCAGGCCAGGAGACTGCTCCCAGGCAGACACCCCTCCTCAGGCAGGGAAAGGCGCTGGATGACCGGAACCAGACACGGGTTCCTTCCCAGAAGCTGTGACTCTTCTCCAGTCCGCCCTCTCCGTGGCAGTGCACTGGAGCTAAGATCCCTTATCATGCCTTAATGCCAGATTCCTGACTGAGCTTACATCCCTGTCATAGCCAAAGTCAGATTCCTGGTTGAAGCCCATTTCCTTGTTCTTGGACAATGTCAGATTCCTCCTCAAAAGGCCCTCCACAGGAATGAAGGATGAATTAAACTAATATGTGTGTGTGTGTGTGTGTGTGTGTGTGTGTGTGTGTGTCAAACAAAGAGGGATTCTGCTATGTACAATACTAATCAAGGCTTTGAAGGAAAAAGGGCAGAAGATGTTAGCTTATAATTTCACAAATAGGGAAGGAGAGAACAAGTTACCGGTTGCAAAGGAGCACTCTTTTGGAATAAAACTTTATATCCCATGTTCAAAATATATTCAAATGAGAAGGAAAAATAACACAAGGTAACAGTGTTCAAATATTTGGATCTAGCATGCATTTCAGGTTCAGTATTGGAAGGGGAAAAATTTATGATGTTTATGGTATAGATTGCATCTCAAACTTTGAAGTTCCAAAGATTTTAAATTAAAAGGGACTTACTCAGAACCAGACTCTGGACACAACAGGACATGGAAGTTTGGGAAAATGTGGGTACCGTAGAACTGGAGAGACAGTTATACAACTATGCATTCAACATGGGCTAATGTAATATAAAGACATCTGCATGGGTGGATTGACTCACGGACATTGGGAACTCTTAACTATTTCCAGGCATGCTTCCTTATAATTATCAGAGGAGAGAGAACAATACCAAGATAGGCATCAAAAAACTATTGTATAATAGCAGAGTTGTTCAGATCCAAGGTTACAATGCTGTTTATAAGTTATTTCAAGAATCCCAAATATAGAGATAATTTGATTCTCTCTCTGAACTTCATCAGATTTTCTGAGAATAGCGGTATGTTGTGATCTTTGAGAGGTGAAAAGGGCTGTGATGAATCTGAATGACTTACACTGTTATTTTTTTATTTTTTATTTTTAACATATTTTATTAGATATTTTCTTCATTTACATTTCAAATACTATCCTGAATGTCCCCTATACCCTCCCCCCACCCTGCTCCCCTGCCCACCCACTTCCACTTCTTGGCCCTGGCATTCCCCTGTATGGGGCATATAAAGTTTTCAAGACCAAGGGGCATCTCTTCCCAATGATGGCTGACTAGGCCATCTTCTGCTATATATGCAGCTAGAGACACAAGGCCTGGGGGTACTGATTAGTTCATATTGTTTCACCTATAGGGTTGCAGACTTCTTCAGTGCCTTGGGTAATTTCTCTAGCTCCTCCATTGGGGTCTCTGTGTTCTATCCTATAGATAACTGTGGGCATTCACTTCTATATTTGTCAGACATTGGCATAGCCTCACAGAGACAGCTATATCAGTGTCCTTTCAGCAAGATCTTGCTGGCGTATGCAACAGTGTCTGCATTTGGTGGCTGATTATGGGATGAAACCCCTGGTGGAGCACTCTCCGGATGGTCCATCCTTTCCTCTTAGCTCCAAACTTGGTCTCTGTCACTTCTTTCATGGGTATTCTATTCCCTATTTTAGGGAGGAATGAAGTATCCACGTGTTGGTCTTCCTTTTTCTTGATTTTCTTGTGTTTTGGAGATTGTATCTTGGGTATGCTAAGGTTTCTGGGCTAGTTTCAACTAATGATAAACAGGGCACCTGGAATGCTAGGGAAATTTTCACTAAAATATAAAATGCTATATACCATCTGGCATTACTGATTCATGAAGTCAACCATGTGGAATGATGATACTCAGAGAGCAGGTACCAATTCAAGGGCAATACTCTCAAATCCAAATTGAGACTCAATTAGACAATGCTGAAATAGAAATAAAAACATGGCTTGGCAGTTTTAAGTTCTTGGGGAAAAGCTTCGTGAGCAAGGAAAATTCCTATCTTATTGGCAAAGATTATACAATCTCTGTAGAAATCTTCACTGCTTTTTAATTCATATTGGTCACAGCCATGAACAAAAAATATGATAAGCAGATGCACGGCATGTTATGATAGGGATCTTGGTGTTTGAAAATGTGAATACCTTGTGAATTAAAAAGAACTTAGACCTTTAAAGGCTGATGCACAACCTATTATGGAACACAGAGGGATAAAACTGATATTGATTCTAATATGTATCATGGTACTACACTAGATCATCCTATACCTAGAGAATTCTGAGGTTTACATGTGTTGAGATCCAGTTGAATAAATATGTTCCTTTGTAATTATACTGTGTACAAGCTTCTATAGGTATCTAGTCTCAAAATGTCCAGTGCTTTTATTGTGGGAAATTTGCTCATTTGTAACATAATAATGAACCAGGTGTATCTAGGGTGATCATTGTCTGGGGTATAAATCAAAATGAAAGTCTACATTCCAGGTGTGTTTATTTAATGAGACAAGCACTACCATCGAGACAAAGCGCATAGTTCCAAGAGACATAAACAGCACATTTTCCTGACCTCAGAAAATGAAATGAGGCCTCAAAGTGAAGAATGTAAGCTGTTTCCCTTTGTTAACTAGGAAAGAATTTGGCATCAAAAATAACTTAATAAATTAAAGATCTAATACATGCCATGCCATGTAGTGCCACTCTAGACATGGCAATAGATAAACATCTTACTTAATGCCCCCCAAACCTGAATGATATAAAAAAAAGAAACTAATTCAATGTATGAACTTTTCCCTACAGGAGCAAAAGGCTTTCTGCTGGATATTATTCAATCACGTAATCAAAGTTCCAGTTTGGATTCAGGTATGATCAATAAAGTTTATAAAGGAGAAATAAAACCCATGATCTGTTTAAAAGGGTGTAATAAATTTTAACGTTATTAGTGGGATTTCCAACGTTGCTGTTGTACTCCTACCTGCAATGAAAATGTCCTCCAGGTGAGAGAGTAAGAATGTTTGCAAGTAAAGAAAAATATGTTATTGTTCAGCTCTTCTTGGTCAAAGATCACTTAATAAATGGAAATAAGACATTGAAATAGGAGGATTGACTGAAACAGGAAATTATATAACTTGGATTTTCCAAAGATTTTGAAATATAAAATGGCTACATTAAAAGGTTTTTGCCATGTTCACAGGGAGTAGAGTTATGAGGAATTACAAAAAAAAAAAAAAAGGAAAATCGGAGTGTGGAGTTTATTGTGTGTGAGCATAAGTTCCTGTGTCAAATTAGAGGTCTTTTATCCACGACAAGCTAATAAATGTATGGGGAATAGATCTTTCCCAACATTTGGGTACACAAGTTAATATTCCTTTGATGCAAGAAATGTACCACGATGAAATGTAGGGGGAAATGATATAGGCTTCAGGGGAAGATATTGATATATATATATCTTCAAAAACAACCCAAGGCTTTGCCTATTTTACAATCACAGGGCATACCCAGAACAGAAATACCAAATTTAAAGGAGGAACAATGGCTTAAATGCCAAGAGTCCTACCACAGAAATGGTTCCCTCTGAAGCCTGTATTAGTGTAAACCAATGTCTATAGGATAAGGAAATATGACAGGAGATTTACTATGTGTTACAAGATAAACTGGAGACAAAGAATATATAGGGGATTCTCCCACCTCTTGGGAAATCCCTGCATATGTTACAAAAAAGTAAAAGAGAAAACTTTGAATGTTAATAGATTTTAGAGCCAAAGTGGTAAATATTAATGAATATTCCCACTATAGTCTTTTTGTTTCCTTTACATTCCTTCTTATATAAACAAAGATTGTAATTGATTTAAAGGGCTACATTTTACTGTCCCTTTTAGTGATCAGACAAGAGAAAGGTTTGCTTTAATTTCCCTAATTATAACATTGATTAATCCATGAAAATTGTTAAAGGATGACTTCTTCTATAGGGAAGGTTGAAAATTCCTTCACCATGTCAAAAATTTGTTCAAAAACCACTGGAAATACTTTGTAGCTAATTTCATTGATGCATAAGTTTTCATTACCTTGGTGGAACTTTGTTGGCTGCTTCTAACACAGATACTTCAGAAAGATCTTTAAGGAAAGAGTATCTAATCCATTATCCTGGCTGTAAATGAAGGACATAACTTAATTCAAAGTGACCATGCAGAGGAGAGTATTTGATGTCTCTGAACATACAAGTAAACAACTGAACATGAGAATATGGTACGCATGCAATGTGTTTCAGTAAATCTCCAACACAAATGTACCCCAGTAATGAAATACAACTCAATTAATATGAATAAATGCTATGTACCTAGATTGGGCAGATCTACCACTACTCTACCATCTTCCACATGTATAAGACCCCTAAGAACTTGCAGTTTCTCCAGGCCATGTGCTTCTGCTCTGCTTTTCTTCTTCCTCCTCTTATGAATACTATCCCTCTTTAATTTTCTCTTTCTTCTCTCCTACAACTTTCCAACCACCTTCCCTTTATCTGTTCAGTCATCATCTCTCCTTTACAAATTAAGCTGGGAAGGTTTACAGGAAATCAACTGTAATCAACTGAATCACTCATTCCTTGTTCACAGTCAATCATAGGGGAGCAGAATTAAGATCAAATATAATCAGCCCCAGGGCTATCCATAACACCTCCCCCTTTCTGTCCAATTAAAAGACTATTCTATCTCAGATTTAATTGACTACAACTATTACTATTTTGTAATTTATGAAGTACAAGAGACCTAAAACCTTGTCCATCTTATTTGTTAATTAAATAGAACCTCTGTCATCTATTCTTACCTAAAAGACTTATACTTCTACATCTGGCTATGTCTTGACTTTAGATTGAATGCCATCTGAAAGCTATCCTTTCAAAAATCTTCCTCCCAAAATAAAAATCCCGGATTGGATAAGAAACTATAGTTTTTCAACCCCATCTGACATCCAAGAATGACTGCTATTAACTGAAAATATATAGGAAGCCTAACAGAGCTTCCAAAACTTAGACTATTTATAGAGACTGGTGATCGATTGGACAGTCCCTTACTTAAACACATTGGAGCATCCATCTTCAGCCAACTGGCCAGGGTCATCTGAAAGACTTAAAGAAACAGGAATAGCAAGGACTAGCATACTCTCTCTCAGTATACCCAAACTGACTTTATGTGTAATTGTGTCCTTTCTTTGAACAGTATTATGTTTGTAGATGTTATATGGCAATTCTTGCCTAGTTGCTGTTTTTCGACAACTGGAGTAACTCATAGATGCTCAGTTTCTTCTGTGAATACAATACAGGGAAAACTGTTAGGAGCAGACAAGTCTGAACAATAATTGAATAAATAACATTAAACTTCATATTCTATGGACTTCTGACATTTTCAAAAACCAACTATCTATGTGAAGTAATCTGGACAGTTCTCTGTCACTCTTAGGCATTACTGATTATAGTAACTGAAAACACCCTAACAGTAAACTCAGCTCCATAAATTTCTGATTTGGCCCTTATGTCACAGGCTTAAAAATCTCAGATCTGTTTATCATAACAGAAATTGAAGGACTGCATCTAAACCCTGTACTTCAAAAGTGTTAGTATCAAAGAAAACCAATAATACCCATCCTCAGTCCTAAAGACTATGGAACTGGGATGATGATTCTTCATAACTTCTTCAAGGTGTATATGGGTGTTGAGATATTTTTTGAAGGGAGGAAGAAAGGTAGGGTAATGGGGGAATTCATTGGCCTTAAGAAGGCAACAAAAATGGTTGTCTCTGGTGTCTATATTGGACTGGATCTGGATGAAAAACCAAACATCTGGAGTTCAGGCAGATCAGTTCAGCATGTCTGATCATGAAATTCATCTAGGCTATATATTCTGTAATATAAAAATCTCAAAACAAAACTTTAATATCATTAAGATAAACTGTTTTCTTATTTTCTATAATCTAGATCCTCAGGGAGTCTCCTTGAATAAAATATAATCCATATAACACTGAAAGGTATAAATAACTTAATCACCCTTTCCAAAAACACAAAGACAAAACCTTTTCCCAAAATCAGCATATCCTTCAACGAGTAACCAGGAAAACCAGTATTTTGCACACTGTCTCAGAGGAACAATAAAACAACAACAATACGCAAAATTACACACAAAATACACAACATCCGCACATTGGGTGCCAATTTGTTCTGTTAAATCTTCATCCCCAAAATGCCGCAACAATGAAAATGCAACTCAATTAATATGAGTACATGCTGTGCACCTAGTTTGGGCAGATATATTGCTGCACTACCATCTTCCACATTCATGAGACCCTTTAAATCTCTTTTTATTTTCTCCAGGCCATGTGTTCCTGCTCCTCTTTTCTTCTTCTTCTTCCTCTGTGTTCTCTCCCTCTTCCATTTTCTTCTTCTTTTCCCAACTTTCTGCTCCACCTTCCCTTTATGTGCCCAATGTGATGTTTCATTATTCTCCAAATAATAATTATCATTTTTAGGCCGTTAGGTGAATGAAACATAAAATTATTATTTTAACTTATATAATGCAGAGCAACATATATTGGGACTTTTCACTACTTGAACTGAAGACAACATAGATACAAGTATATTGTGATATATTTGTGTTGTTAATATAAAAACAAAGATTTTGTGGTAGCTAAAGGTAACCCAATAGTCAGAGAAAAATGATTTTTTTTTCTTGTGAGGATGAAGAACTGCAATTTATTGTGATATGTCTTCATGAAAATATATTAAATGAATTCATCCCTATATGAGATATATGTAGGCCACAAAAATAAAAACTGCAAACTCGTACATTCTTGCTAATGATTTTCTGTCAAGAGCCCATCCACTTAATCTAGATATTCTCAATGGGCACACTATGGCCATCATAAAAGCAGTTAGGAATGAATGTTTCTGAATTCTTTTATTCATATTCTGCCCCTGTAGTCTCCTTTTTTACTGTAGGAGCTTTAAACAATACTGTTTTAAAAAGCAGGAGTTGCCTTTATATGAATCACTGAAACAACCTTAACAATGTTGATTCCCATTCAAGTTAATGATAGAGCTCTATATTGAATCAAGTGTCCGTACCCATGAAGCAGAGTAACATTTAGATGTATAGCTATCTAACTTTTAATCATCGAGGCTCAATTCATTCACATCTTACACAATTAGAAGTTAACTACCAAATAAAATCGCTGGTTCACCAAAATTGACTTCCTTGGAGTCACTGGTCATTTGTGGGTCCTTAAGTAAGGTGAATAAAATTTCTTTTGTCTACCAATAACTATTTGAAGAGCAACCAGTAGCTACTTTTAACCATAAGCTGTGTGAGGATGATCCATCTGAAAATAAGCCATCTGTGCAGCTTAAACTCAATAACTATACCTTTTCCCATGTGATATGAAAAGAAGTGCCCCCTTTCTGTAACATAAGTTGCAGGCAGTCTGTGAGGATTTATGAATCAAGTAATGAAGGATGATATATCTCAAAGTTGGATGACCTTATAGAAGGATGTTGTGAGTATGTCAATCTTTTTTCACATAGCATCAGGTAAAATTCCTCACTGGTGAATCTTGAGTGTTTCAGTAATATGGAGATGCACTTCAAATGCATGGCTCACTACCTATTGAAATAATTTCAAGTGAATCATAATTCACAAATTAGAAGAAAATATGGTAAACAGTCATATACCTTCACTGTTGAGGATAAAGCATGTAAAGGAGACTTGTTGGCATTTCCACAAGGAATTATCCACAGGAATGAAGGATGAATTTAAAACAACAAAAAAAAATCAAACAAAGAAGGATTCTTCTTTAGATAATACTAATCAAGGCTTTAAAGGAAAAAGTGGTGGGTGAAGATGTTAGCTTATAATTTCACAAATATGGAAGGAGGGAACTAGTTATCAGTTGCAAAGGAGTACTCTTTTGGAAAAAAAATTTTACAACCGTCACTCAAAAATATGTTCAAATGAGAAGAAATAAAAACACAGGGTAACAGTGCTCAGATATTTGTATCTAGAATGCATTTTAGGTTCCATATTAGAAAGGCAAAAATGTCCTGATGTTTACAGAATAGATTGTATATACAATGTAAAACTTTTGAAGATTATAAATTAAAAGGGAGTTACTCAGAACCAGACTGGACACAATAGGACATTGAAATACTTGGGAAAATGTAGGTACCACAGAACTGGAGAGACAGTAATATGACTATGCATTCATCACAGGCTAAGGCAATATAAAGATATCCAAATGGAAGGACTGACTCACGGACTCTGGGAACACTTTACTATTTCCAGGCATGGTTCCTTATAATGATCAGAGATTAGAGAACAATAGCAAGAGTATAGGCTTCAAAAAAACTACTGTGTGATAGCAGAGTTGTTCAGTGCTCAGGTTAAAATGCTGTTTATAAGTTGTTTCAAGAATCCCAAATATAGAGATAATTTGATTCTGTCTCTGAACTTCTTCAGATTTGCTGAGACTATTAGTATGATATGGTCTTTGAGAGGTGAAAAAGGCTTTGACAGATCTGTATGACTTACACTGTTATTTAGTTTGAATTCAGAAAAGTGTTCATGCAATTAAGATGGGATATGCACATCTGAATATAGAAAAATGGTCTGCTAGGTTCATCCAAAAATGAATGTGTTCTAGCATGTTAGGGAAATTTTCACTAAAATATCAAATGCTATGTACCAGCTGGCATTATTGATCCATGAAGCCAAACAAATGGAATGATGATACTCAAAGAGCGGGTGCAAATTCAAGGGCAATATTCTGAACTAAATTCAGACTCAATTGAACCATGCTGAAATAGAAAGAACAATGTGGCTTTGCAGCCTTAAATTCCTGGGGACAACCCAGATGTACAAGGAAAATTCCTATCTTATTTGCAAAGATTGTACAATCTGTGTAGAAATATTTTCTGATATTTAATTAATCTTGGTCACAGCCAGGAACAAATCATATGATATACAGATGCAAAGGATCTTGGTGTTTCAAAATGTGAACACCTTGTGAATGAACAGATATTTAGACCATTAAAGACTGAGGCACAACCTATGGTAGAATAGAGAGGGATTCAACTGATATTGGTTCTAATATGTGTCATATTACACTATATCATCTTAAAACTAGAAGACTCTGAGGTTTACGTATTTAGACACCCAGCTGAAGGAAATATGGTCCCTTGCAAATATATTGTTTACAATCTTCTATAGGTGTCTGGTCTCAAAAAGTCCAGTGCTTTCATTTTTGTAAATTTGTTCAATTGCAATATAATAGTGCACAATGCATCTCTAGGGCAATGGTTGTCCTTGGTATAAATTTGAATTAATGTCTACATTCCAGGTGTGTTTATTTTGAGACATGCACTACCATTGGGGCAAAGAACATAGAACCTAGAGAGATAAACAATGTATCTTCCTGCTATCAGAAAATGAAATGAGAACCTACAAGGAGGCCTCAATGTGAAAAATGCAAGCTGCTTCCCTTTGTTAGCTTAGAAAGAACTTGCATCAAATACACCTCAATGAAACAATGAAGATCAAATATATGCTATGACAAGCAGTGCTGCTCTAGACATGGCAATAGATAAACATCTTGCTCAATCCTCCTAAATGCCAATGATTATAAAAAGATACTAATTTAATGTATTGTCTTTTGCTTACAGGGATAAATGTGTGGCTGTTGGAAAGTATTCAAAAATATATTCAAAGTTCCAGTGTGGATCTAGGTATGATCATCGAAAATTTCAAAATATAAATAAAACCAATGGTTTGTGGAAAAGGGTGGAATAAAATTTAATGGTATTAGTGAGACTTCCCTGAATCCATTGTATCCCTAGCATCAATGAAAATTTTCTACAGGTTAAAGAACAAGAGTGTTTGGAAGTACTAGAAATTTTGTTAATATTCATCTTCTTAATCAAAGGTGAAATAATATTTGAAATTAAATGGCATTGAAATAGGATACTTGATTGAAATAAGAGCATATGTAACTTTGACTTTCCAAAATTATGAAATACAGATTGCACAAATTGAAAGGCTTTTTCAAAGTTCATATGTAGTAGAAAGTTATCAGGAATTAAAAAAAAAAATGAGAGTGTTGAGGGTAATTTGTGTTTCCTTTACTTCATTCATGTCTAAGCAATAATTGTAATTGCTTTAAAGGGCTCCATTTTACTGTCTCCTTTAGTGAACAGGAAAAAGAAAAGTTTGCTTTATTGTCCGTAATTATAACGATGATTAAATCATGAAAAGTATTAAAGGATGATTTCTTCTATAGCATAGGATGAAAAATCCTTCACTATGTCAAAATCTTGTTCAAAAACCACTGGAAATACATTGTAGATATTTTTATTAATGCATAAGTTTTCATTACCTCTATGTAAGTTTGTTGGCTGCTTCTATCACAGTTACTTCAGAAAAATCTTTAAGTAATGAGGATCTAAACCATTATGCTGGCTGTGAATGAAGGACATACCTCAATTCAAAGTGGCCGCACATGGGAGAGTATTTGATATCTGTGAACAGATAAGCAAACAACTGTAAAGGAAAATGTGGTATGCATACATAGTAATGTTTTGCAGTAAATCACCAACACAAATATATCCCAATAATGAAAAGACAGCTCATTTAATATGAATATATAATATGTGCCTATATTGTGCAGATCAACCACTACACTACCATCTTCCACATCTATGATACCCTTCAGAACTTGAGATTTCTCCTGTCCATGTGCTTCTGTTCTGTTTTTCTTCTTATTCCTCCTCACCTGCATCCTCTCCATCTTCCATTTTTCCTTCTTCTCTCCTACAACTTCCCTACCACCTTCCATTATCTTCTCAGTTATCAGCTCTCCTTTATTTTACAACTTAAACTGGGAAAGTTTACTAGAAATCATCTGAGTGCTGACTCATTCCTTGTGTGCAATCCTATACAAGAGAAAGTAATTAACATAAAATATAATCAGTCCATTGGCTATCCAAAACACTTCCCTCTTCATGTTGAATTAAAGAGTATTTTATCTCAGATATAATTGAATATACAGATCACTATTTTTAATTTACAAAGTTCAAGAGACCTAACACCTGGTCCAATACGTTTGTTAATTAATTAGAACCTCTGTCTTCTATACTTGCTTAAAATTTATTATTATACATCTGGCTATGTCTTGGCTTTAGATTGAACGTTAGCTGACATACATGCTCTCAAAAATGTTCTTTTAAAGTAAAAAGCCTGGGTTGGCTAGGAGACTATGTAGGTTTTCAACCCCACCAGAAATCCAAGAACAAATGATATTATCTGAAAATATATAGAATGCCCAACGTAGATCCAAAACTTAGAATATTTATAGAGACCACTGATCACTTGGGCAGTCCCTTAATTCAACACATTGGAGCATATGTTTTCACCCAACTGAACATGGTCATTTGACAGACTTACAAAAACAGGAATGTAAAGGACAAGACTACTCTGTCTTTGCAGAATCAGGCTGTCTTAATGTGTAACTGTATCCTTACTTTGGACAGTATTATATTTGTAGATGAAATGAGGCAATTCTTGCCTTGTGGTTGTTTTGCCACATCTGGAGCAACTCAAAGATGCTCAGTTAATTCTTTGAATCCAAGACAGGGAAAACTGACAGTAGCAGACTAATCTTAACAAGTGAATAAATATCATTAAAGATCATATTCTGTGGACTCCTGTCATTTTTGAAAACCAGCTATCTACGCGAAGTAATCTGGACTGTTCTCTCTTACTCGCAGGCATATCTGATTAAAATAACTTAACACACCCTAACTATAAACTCAGCTCCATGAAATTCCTATTTGGCCCTTAACTTGCCAGCTTAAAGATCTTATATCTATTTTTAATAACAGCAATAGAAGAACAGGGAAGACTATGAAACTGGGATGAAGATACTTTATAACTACTTCAAGCTGAACATGGGTGTTGAGATATTTCTGAAGGGACTGGGAAGGGTAGGGAAATTGGTGAATTTATTGGCCTTAGGAAGGCCATACCAAAGATTTTCTCTGATGTCTGTGCAGTGACTGGATCTGGATGAAAACCCAAAACATCAGGAGTTCAGGCAGGTCAGTCAGCATGATTGACTATGAAATTCACCAAAGGTATATATACTGTAATACGTAAATCTCAAAAACAAATCTTTAATATCATCAAGATAAACTTTTTTTGTTTTATTCTCTAGAATCTAGTTTTTCAGGGAGTCTCCCTCTATCAAATAAGATCTATATAACTCTGGAAGTTTTAAATACCTTAATCACCTTTTCCAAAAGCACAAAGATGAAACCTTTTCTCCCAAATTGCATGTTCTTCAACTTTTAACTAGAAAAACCTGTAGCTTGCCCTCTGTCCCAGTGAAAGAATAAACCACCACAATACTTAAAATCACACACAGCTTAACCTATTTAGGACTTTCTAATTTGTTATGGCAGGATAGTAACCCTAAATTCCTGTGGAGCCTATCTTAGAGAATGTGAGTCTCCTGCAGACATTATTAAATTGATTCACAGGTCTATCTATAAGAGGCAGCTTGTCAAGCCAGAATTTAAACTCAAAATTCCCATGGAGCCCACATTAGACAAAATATGAGTATCCTGTAAGACTTTTAATAGCAATATATCTTTGTACCATTATTAAAGCAATTAATTCAATCTTTCACTAATATCTGCCAATAGGAAGCAGCTAGATTTTAATAGTTAAACTCTGCCTAGAGCAGCCATCCTGTTATAACAACTGTTTGTTGTGCTCTCTACCTTAAGACACAGACATTTATTTAATTAATACCTGTTATAATATCTATCTGTTATGCTCTCTACCTGGAGGCACAGACTTCTATTAATTTATACTGGCTCATAGCTGGCAATTATCACTGTGTTCTCTACTTAGAGTCAGTAATTATTATTCCCAATCTAGTTTCGAACTGTATGTGAAATTTCCCATCTTTACGTATTAAATATATTTCTCTCTTTATATCAATGAATTACCTGGTCCAGAGAATTTTGTAACATTGTTTCCTGATTCTTTATTCACAGGGAGGACCTGAATGTAAAAAGACTCACATTGTCTATATCATTGGTTGGGAAGGGGGAGGCAGTGTGGTGAGTGAAGGATAAGTGGAAGAGAACACAAAAAGGCTCTCATTGAGTAAAGATTCTTCTCTGCCATTCTCGGTAGGTCCCTCAAACCCAGCCACCTTCAAATCTACTCTGCTACAGCCGAGATCGCTGTCCAAACCCAATTCAGGGGTTGGGGGGCACTGAATTTTTATCTCGGGATAGTTGCATTCAAATCCATATGATAGATGCCAAATTGTTCTGTTACATCTCTGACACAAAAATGCCCCATCATTTTGAATACATGCTGTGTGCCTAGATTGGGCAGATCTACCACTACACTACTATCTTCCACATCTATGAGACTTTTTAGAACTTACCGTTTGTTACTCTAGGCCATGTGTTTCTGCTCCTCTCTTCTTCTTCTTCTTCTTCTTCTTCTTCTTCTTCTTCTTCTTCTTCTTCTTCTTCTTCTTCTTCTTCTTCTTCTTCTTCTTCTTCTTCNCTTCTTCTTCTTCTTCTTCTTCTTCTTCTTCTTCTTCTTCTTCTTCTTCTTCTTCTTCTTCTTCTTCTTCTTCTTCTTCTTCTTCTTCCTCTGTGTCCTCTCCCTATTTCATTTCCCCTTCTTCTCTTTCCCAACTTTCCACTCCATCTTCCATTTATCTGCCCAATATAATGTTTCATTCAGCTCCAAATTATGATTATCATTTTTAGGCCATGAGGTGAATGCAGCATAAAGTTAATATTTTAACTTACATAATGCAGAACAGCAGATATCTTGATTCTTCTCTTATTGGATTGAAGATTTAATATAGTAAATTGTTACATATGTTTGATATTAATACAAAAACCAAGATTGCCTGGGTGCTAAAGACAACCCAGTAGACCAAGAAGAATGATATTTTTGGTGAGGGATAAGGCCTGAAATTTATTGGAATATAATTCATGGACATATCTTAAATGAATTCATTCCTATATGTGGTGTATGTAGGCCATAAAAATGAAAACCACAAATTCCTGTATATTCTTGCCAATGTCCACTCTGACAAAAGCCAATTTACTTTATCTAGATGTCATCAATGGATGCAGTATGGACATCATATAAGCAGTTGGAAATGAATGTTTCTGAATGCATTTATTCATAGTTTGTCCCTATATTCTCTGATTTTACTGATGAAGCATTAGGCAATTCTGTTTTAAAACTCTGGAGTTGCCTTTATAGGAACGACTGAAACAACTTTAACAATGTTGATTCCCATGGAAGTCATTGATAGAGCTCTATATTAAATCATGTGTGTTCATACAAACGATGTAGAGCAATATATAGATATACAGCAGACTAACTTTTAATCATCAAGGCTCAATTCATTAACCTCTTACCCATTATTGTATAAGAAATACCAAAGAACTCACTGGTTCACCAGTTTACTTCTTTGGAGTCACTGGTCATTTGTCGATCCTCACTAATGTGAAAAAAGTTTCTTTTGTCTAGCAATATCTTTTTGGAGAGCAAGCATTAGCTGCTTTTAATGGTAAGCTTTATGAGGATGATCAATCTAAGATAAGTCATCTGTGCAGCTTAAACTCACCTACTACACCTTTGCCCATGCGATATGTAAAGAAGGGCCTCCTTACTGTCAAATAAGTTGCATGCAGTCAGTGATGAGTTATAAATCGTGTGATGAAGTATGATATATCTTGGAGTTGGGTGTCCTTATAGAAGGATTTTGTGAGTGTGGCAATCCTTCTTCACATAGAATCAGGCCAAATGCCTCATTGGTGAATCTAGACTGTTTCAGTAACATGGAGATGGACTTCAATTGCATGGCTCACTCTATTCAAATAATTTCAAGTAAACCATAATGCACATTAGAAGAAACTATGATAAGCAGTCATATGCCTTCACTGTTGAAAATAAAACATTTAAAGGAGGCTTGTTGGTATTCCCACAAGGAATTTTCTCTCAGGAATGAAGGACGAATTATAAACAAAACAAAAATTCAAACAAATTCTGCTCTGCACAAAATTCATCAAGGTCTTGAAGGAAAAAGGGGTGGGGTAAGATGTTAGCATTTAATTTCTCAAATGTGGAAGAAGGGAACTAGTTATCAGTTGCAACGTGCATTATTTTTGAATAAAACTTTATAACCCACATTCAAAATATATTCAAATGAGAAGGAATATTAACACAGGATAAAAGTGCACGAATATTTGGATCTAGCATGCCTTTCAGGTTCAGTAATGGAAAGGAAAAAAAGTTATGATGCTTAGGGAATATTTTGTATCTCCAATGTTTAGGTACTCACGATTTTAAAATAAAAGGGAATTATTCAGAACCAGATTCTGGACACAACAAGACATTGAAATTATTGGACAAGTGTGGGTACCACTAGTGTGGAGAGACAGTAATATGATCATCCTGAAGTAGAAAGAACATCATGGCTTGCAGCCTTTATGTTTTGGGGGAAATCTTCATGTACAAGGAAAATTCTTATCTCATTTGCAAAGATTATACAATTTCTGTAGAAACCTTCACTGATATTTAATTAATATTGGTCACATCCATGAACAAAATCATATGATAACCTGATGCATGGCAGGTTATGCTAGGGGTATTGGGGTTTGAAAATGTGAATACCTTGTAAATGAACAAGTCCTTAAACTATTAAAGGCTGAGGCACAACCTATGGTGGAATGGAGAGGGATACAACTGATATTGGTTCTAATATGTATTCTGGGACAACAATAGATCATCCTATACAATGAGAATTCTTAGATTTATATGTGTAGAGATCCAGTTGAAGGAAATATGGCCCTTTGCAAATATATTCCATACATGCTGCTATAGGTATCTAGTCTCAAAATGTCTGGTGCTCTTATTGTTGGAAATTTGTTCAATTGCAACATAATAGTGAACAAGTCATCTCTAAGGCAATGGATATCCTAGGTATAAATCAGAATGAAAGTCTACGTTCTAGGTGTGTTTATTTAATGAGACAAGCATATTCATTGGGACAAAGAGCATAGTTCAAAGAGAGATAAACAACACGTTTTCCTGATATCAGGAAATGAAATGAGGACCTAGCTTGGGGACTCACACTTAAATTGCAAACTGTTTTTCTTTGATTCCTAGAAAAGAATTTGCAGTCAAAAATAGCTCAATAAAATAATGAAGATCTAATTTATGTTATGCGTAGCAGCGCTACTCTAGATATGGCAGTAGATAACCATTTTACTCAATCCCCCAAACCTCAATGATATAAACTAGAAACTAATTCAATGTTTGTTTTTTGCCCACAGGGACAAAAAGGTTGATGTTGAAAATGATTCAATCAAATATTCAAAGTTCCAGTGTGGATCTAGGTATTATCAATAGAGATTTCAAAATAGAATTAAAACCCATGATCTGTGAAAATATGTGTAAATGATATTTAAATGAATTATTAGGATTTCCTTTATACCACTGTATCCCCAGATGTGATTAAATTTTTCTACAGGTGAAAGAACAAGAGTGTTTGGAAGTACTAGAGAATATGTTAATATTCAGCTATTCTTGATCAAAGGCCAAATAAAATTTATAAGTAAGTCGTATTGAAATATGAGGTTTGGTTGAAATAGGAGCTCATAAAATTTTGATTTCCCAGAAATTTTGTAATACAGCCTGGCCAATTAAAAAGGTCTATAACAAATTCATAGGTAATAAAAAGTTTTCAGGAATAAAAAAAAAAAGAGTGTTGTGTTTAATATGCGTGAGAAGAAGTTATGAAGTTAACAAGGACACATGCTCTACTATGTTCATAGCAGCCTTATTTATAATAGCCAGAAGCTGGAAAGAACCCAGATGTCCCTCAATAGAGGAATGGATACAGAAACTGTGGTACATTTACACAATGGNGTACTACTCAGCTATTAAAAACAATGAATTTATGAAATTCTTGGGCAAATGGATATATCTGGAAAATATCATCCTTAGTGAGGTAACCCAATCATAAAAGAAGTCACTAGATATATACCCACTGATAAGTGGATATTAGCCCAGAAACCTAGAATACCCAAGATACAATTTGCAAATCACAAGAAAATCAAGAAGAAGACCAAAGTGTGGATACTTTATTCCTCCTTAGAATAGGGAACAAAATAACCATGAAAGGAGTTACAGAGACAAAGTCTGGAGTTAAGATGAAAGGATAGACTATCCAGAAACTACCCCACCTGGGGATCCATCCCATAATCAACCACCAAACCCAGACCCTATTGCATAAGATTTTAAATTAAAAGAGAGTTACTCTGAACCAGACTCTGGACACAACTGGACTTGGAAATTCTTTGGAAAATGTGGGTACCACCAAACTGGAGACATAGTAATGTGACTATCCATTCAACATGAGCTAAGAGAATATAAAGATATCCATATTGATGAACTGACTCATGGACACCTAGAACCATTTACTATTTCCAGGCATGTTTCCTTATAATTATAAGAGATAGGAAAAAAATACCAAAAGAATAGGCATCAAAAAAAAAAAAAACAAAACTATTGTGTAATAGAAGATCTGCTCAGTGACCAAGTTGCAATACTCTTATTAGTAGTTTAGAGAATCCCAAACATACAGAAAATTTGATTCTGTCTCTGATCTTCATCAGATTTGCTGAGATCAGGGTATGAGGTTATTTTTGATAGGTGGAAAAGTCTTTGGTCGATCTGAATGAATTGCACTGTTATTTAGGTTGAATTCTGAAAAAAGTCAATGAAAACACTATGGTACACATAGAGGAGAAGGTAGAAAAAACAGTCTGCTAGGTTCACCCAAAAGTGAATGTGACATCTGGAATGCTAGGGAAAATTTCACTAAAATATAAAATGTTATGTACAAGCTGGGATTACTGATCCATGAAGCCAACCAAGTGGAATGAAGATACTCAGAGAGTAGGTGCCAATTTAAGGACAATACTCTGAAATCCATATTCATACTCAATTAGACCATGCTGAAATGGAAAGAACAACATGGCTTTGAAAGTTTAAATACCTAGGGAAAAGCTAGAGGAACAAGGAAAATTCCTATCTTATTGGCAAAGATTGTACAGTCTTTGTATACACCTTCACTGATATTTAATTAATATTGGTAACAGCCATGAACAAATTCGTATGATATCCAGATGTAAGGCATGTTGTGACAGGGATCTTGGTGTTTGAAAATATTTATACCTTGTGAATGAACAAGTACTTGGAATATTAAAGGGTGAGGCACAACCTATGGTAGAATGGAGAGGGATACAACTGATATTGTTTCTAATCTGTATCATTGTACTACCAAATCATCCTATATGTACAGAACTCAGAGGTTTACATGTGTAGAGATCCAGTTGAAGGAAATATGATCCTTTTTCAAATATATTTTATACAAGCTGCCATAGATATCTGGTCTCAAAGTGTATGGTGCTCTTATTGTTTGATCATTTGCAACATAATAGTGAACAAGGTATCTCTAGGGCAATGGTTGCCCTAGGCATAAATCAGAATGACAGTCTACATTCCATGTACATTTATTTTATTAGAAAAGTACTACAATTGATGCAAGAGCATAGGTCCAATAGAGATAAACAACACACCTTCCTGATACCAGAAAATGAAATGAGGACCTAGCTGGGGGACTCACAGTTAAAATGAAAACTGTTTTTCTTTTATAGCTAGGAAAGAATTTGCAGTAAAAAATACCTCAATAAAATAATGAAGGTCTAATTTATGCTATGCCTAGCAGTGTTGCTCTAGACATGGCAATAGATAACCATTTTATACAATTCCCAAAACCTCAATGATACAAAAATAGAAAATAATTCAATCTATGGTTTTTGCCTACAGAGACAAAAGAGTGGCTGTTGGAAATTATTCATTCAAGCATTCAAAGTTCCAGTGTGGATCTAGGTATGATCAATGAAGATTTCAAAATAGAATAAAAAACCCATGGTCTGTGAAGATGTGTGTAAATGAAATTTAATGGTAATATAAGGATTTCCTTGATGCCATTGTATCCCTAGCTGGGATTAAATTCTTCTACAGATGAAAGAACTAGAGTGTTTGGATGGATGAGAAAATATGTTAATATTCAGCAGTTCTTGGACAAAGGCCAAATAAAACTTAGAAGTAAGTGGCATTGAAATATGAGGTTTGATTGAAATAGGAGCTTATGAAACTTTGATTTCCCAGAGATTTTGTAAGACAATCTGGCCAAATTAAATGGTGCATAACAAGTTCAGAGGTAGTAGAATGTTATCAGGAATTAAAAAATAAGTGTTGAGTTTAATATGTGTGAGAAGTTCAAGTGTCAAATTAGAAGTCTTATATCCTTGACATGCCCATAAATGTAAGGGGACTAGATATTTCCCAACATTTGGGCACACAGGTTAATATACCAGTATGTCATCAAACAAACAATGATGAAATGGAGAGGGACATTTTGGAGACTTCAGCGGAAGATATTGATAAATATACTCATAAACAACCCTAGGCTTTGCCTATTGTACAAACACAGGGTATAACCAGACCAGAGGTACGAAATTTAGAGGATGAACTATGACTTAAATTCCAAGAGTCCTACCACAGAAATGGTTACCTCCCAAACTTGTATTAGTAGATCAGTATCTTGAGGCAAAGCAAATATGTTAGGAGATTAACTCTGTGTTACAAGAGAAACTGGAGACAAAGTATATAGAGGATTCTGCCACCTCTTGGGAAATCCCTGCATATGTTATGAAAAAGTGAAAGGGAAATCTTTGAATGTTAATAGATTTCAGATCTGTAGTGGTAAATATTAATGAGTATTGCCATTACAGTCTTTTGTTTCCTTTATCTTCCTTTTTATCTAAGCAATGGTTGTAATAGATTTAAAGGGTTGAATTTTACTGTTCCTTTTAGGGAGCAGGAAATAGAAATGTTTTCTTTACTGTTCCTAATTTTAACAATGATTAATCCCTGGAAAGTATTAATGGATGACTTATTCTATAAGAAATGTCCACAAAGGTCTTATTCTAAAAGAAAGGCCTTCAGTATGTCTAAATCTTGTTCAAAAACCACTCAAAATACTTTGTAGATAATTTCATCAGTGTATAAGTTTTCATTATCTTGATGTAAGTTTCTTGGATGCTTCTAACACAGACACTTCAAAGAAATCTTTAAGGAAAGAGTGTCCAATACATTAGCCTGGCAGTGGCCATACATGGGAGAGTATTTGATGTTTGTGAACTGATAAGCAAGCAACTATACATGAGAATAGTGTATGTATGCATAGTAATGTGTTGCAGTAACTCTCCAACAAAAATATGCCCCGGTAATTAAAAGACAACTCAATTAATATGAATATGTGCTGTGTGCCTAGATTGGGCAGATCTACCACTACACTACTATCTTCCACTAATATGAGACACTTTGGAAACTGCAGTTTCTTTTGGTCGTGTTCTTGTGCTCTACTTTCTTCTTTCTCATACTGTGTGTCTTCTCCCACTTCTATTTTCTCCTTTTACTCTCTCCCAACTTTCATTCCATCCCCCCTTTATCTGCTCAGGCATCAGCTCTCCTTTATTTTACAAAATAAGCAGGGAAGTTTTACAGGAGGTCTCCTGAGTGCTTACTCATTCCTTATTTACAACTCCTCACAGAACAGAATTATCATCAAATATAATCAGCATCAGGACTATCCACTACATTCCTCCTTTCTGTCCAATTAGAAGACCGTTTTAATCTCAGATACAATTGAACACAACTATTACTATCTTGTAATTTATAAAGTAGAAGAGATATAACACCCAGTCTGTCATCTTTGTTAATTAAATAGAACCTCTTTCATCTATTCTTACTTATAAGACTTCTAATTTTATATCTGAATATGTCTCGGCTTTAGATTCAAAGCCGTCTGAAAGCCATCCTCCCCAAACTGTTTCTCTCAATGTCAAAATCCTGCATTGGCTAGGAGACTCTGTCGGCTTTACCCCCATCAGAAATCCAAGAATGATTGATGTTAACTAAAAATATATAGGAAGGCTAACATAGCTTCCAAAACTTAACCAATTATTAGAGACTGCTGATCACTTGGACAGTCCCTTACTTCAACACATTGGAGCATTCATCTTCTGCTAACAAGCCAGGGTCTTATGACAGATTAATAGAAACAGGAATATTAAGAACTAGCCTACTTAGTCTTGGCATAATCAAACTGTCTTAACCTGTAATTATGTCCTTTCTTTGGACAATAGTATATCTGTAGATGAAATGAGGCAATTATTTCCTAGTGACTGTTTTGTCCCATCTGGAGTAACTAAAAGATGCTCAGTTCCTTCTTTAAATTGAAGACAGGGAAAACTGTCAGGAACAGACTAGTCCTAATAAGACCTGAATAAATAACATTAAATGTCATAGTCTGTGGACTTCTGAGATTTTTGAAAATCAACTTTCTACATGAAGTAATATGGACTGTTCTCTGTTATTTACTTTCAGGCATTTATGATTAAAATAACTTAAAACAACCTAAAAGTAAACTCTGCTCCATAAATTTCCTATTTGACCTTTAACTCACAGGCTTAAACACCTCTGATCTGTTTAAAATAACAGCAGTAGAAGGACTGGGTTTCAGCCCCATACTTCAAAAGTTGTAGTATCAAAAAACAAAAAACAAAAAACAAAACAAACAAAAAAAAAACCCTAATAATAACTACACGCAGTCCTATAGCCTAGGGAAGTGGGACAATGATTCTTCCTAACTTTTTAAAGCTGAATATGTGCGTTGAGATATTTCTGAAGAGACTTGAAAGGGTAGAGAAATGGGTGAATTCGTTGGCCTTAGAATGGCCACACCAACTATTTTCTATGATGTCTGTGTCTGTGTCTTGACTGGATCAGGATGAAAAACCAAAGCATCAGGAGATCAGAAAGGTCAGTTCACCATGTCTGATGATGAAATTCACCAAAGATATATATATATATATCTTTAATATAACTTTAATATAATCAAGATAAACTTTTTGTTTTATTCTCTAGAATCTTGGTTTTTAGGGAGTCTCCCTCTATCAAATAAGATCTATGCAACTCTGAAAGTTTTAAATAACTTAATCACCTTTTCCAAAAACACAATGACTAAACCTTTACCCCAAATCAGCTTATCCTTCAACTGGTAACCAGGAAAATCTGTAGCTTGCCTCTGTCCCAAAGTAACAATAAAACAACCACAATACTCAAAATCACAGAGTTTAGCCTATATAGGCCTTACCAATTTGTCATGCCAGGATACTAACCCACATTTCCCATGGAGTCCATTTTAGAAAATATGAGTCTTCTGCAGACTTTATAAAATTGATTCACACATCTATTATACTTGCTTATAAGAGGCAGCTTGTTAAACCAGGACTTAAATTCCCATGGAGCCCACGTTATACAAAATATGAATATCATGTAATACTTATTAGAGCAATATATCTTTATAGCATTTTAAAGGCAATTAATTCAAACTTTCACTAATATATACCAATAGGAATCAGCTAGATTTTAATTGTTAAATTCTCATTCTACCTAGAGCAACAATCCTGTTATATGATCTATTTTTTATGTTCTCTACCTTGAGGCACAGTCATCTATTTAATTAATACCTATTATAATATCTGTCTGTTAGGCTCTCTACCTGAAGCCACAGACTTCAGTTAATTAGCACCTATTCATAGCAGGTGATTATCACTGATCTCTCTACTTGAAGTCAGTGACTAATATTCCCTTTATAGTTCTGAACTGCAGATGAAATTTCCCATCCTTTAAGTATTAATAAGGTATATTTCTCTCTTTACATCAATGAGTTACCTGTCAAGAGAACTTTTTACCTTTGTTTCCTGATACTTTATTCACAGGGAGTATCTGAGTGTAAAAGGACACACTTTGTCTGTGTCCCTGCCTGGGGTGAGGAAGGCAGGGTACAGAGTGAAGGATAAGGGGAAGCGAACGCAGAAAGGCTCTCTTCTGTGTGGATGTCTCTCTACCATTCTCTATAGACCCCTCAAACCCAGCCACCTACAAATTTAGCCTGCTGCAGCCTATATTGCTTCACAATCCCCATTTAGTGTTTTGGGGTAGTGAATTTTTATCTTAGATTACTTGAGTTCAAATCAGTAAGTTGGGCTCCATTATTTTGCAATAAATCTCCAACCCCAAAATGGTCTTTTAATGAAAATACAATTCAATCAATATGAATACATGCTGTGTGCCTAGATTATGTACATCTAAAACTACACTATCATTTTCCACATCTGGGAGACATTTTAGAACTTGTGGTTTTTCCAGGCCATGTGTTTCTACTCCATGTTTTTCCTTTTCCTTTTCCTCTGTGTAGTCTCCCTTTCCATTTCCTCCTTCTTCTCTTTCCTAACATTGTGCCCTATCTTCTCCTTATCTCCCCAATGTAATGTTTAATTCTTCTCTAAATTATATGGTAATCATTTTTAGGCCATGAGATGAATGCATCCTAAAATTAATATTTTAACTTATATAACACAGAATAACATTTATCATGATTTTTTCTAGTTTCAGAGTGAAAACTTAAGATATATATATATATATATATATATATATATATATATATATATATATATATATATATATATTGTGATATATGTGTGATGATAATATATAAACTAAAATTGTCTGGGAGTTAAAGACAACCAAATAGAGAAAAATGATTTGTTTTTTGGTGAGGGTCAAGAACTGCAATGTATTGTGATATGTCTTCATGAAAATACTTAAATTCATCCCTATATGTGATGTATATAGGCCACAAAAATAAAAACCACAGACTCATGTACATTCTTGCTAAAGGTCTCCCTGACAAGAGCCCACTGAATTAATATAGATGCCATCAATGGATGCAGTAGGGACATCATATACACAGTTGGGAAGGAATGTTTCTGAATGCCTTTATTCATATTTTGTCCCATAGTATCTTTTTTCCTGGTAGAACTTTAGACAATGCTGTTTTAAAAAGCTGGATTTGCCTTTATATGAATTACTGAAACAACTTTAACAATGGTGATTGCCATTCAAGTTAATGATAAAGCTCAATATTAAATCATGTGTGTCCATACCCATGATGCAGAGAAATATATAGATATACAGCTATCTATCTTTTAATCATTAAGGCTCAAGTCATTAACCTCTTATCCATATTTGTGTGAGAAGTACCAAATAAACTTGCTTGTTTACCAAAGTTGACTTCCTTAGAGTCACTGGTCATTTGTGGGTGCCCCAGTAAGGTGAATAAAATTTCTTTTGTCTAGCAAGAATTAATTGGAGAGCAACAATTAGAAACTATTAAATGTAAGCTTTGTGAGGATGATTAATCTGAAGATAAGCCATCTGTGCAGCTTAAACTCAATAACTACATCTTTTCCCATGTGATATGAAAAGAAGTGCCTCCTTTCTGTAACATTAGTTGCATGCAGTCGGTGATGAGTATGAATCATGTAATGAATGTAATATATCTCAGAATTGTGTGTCCTTATAAAAGGATGCTTTAAGTGCAGCAATATTTCTCCACATAGCATCAAACCAAATGCCTCATTTTTTTTTTTTTGCTGGTGAATTCTTTTTCTTTTTCTTTTTTTTCTTTTTTATTATTATTATTTTTTTCTTTTTTATTATTATTTTCTTTATTTACATTTCAAATGCTATCCCGAAAGTTTCCCATACCCCTCCCCCAACCTCTGTTCCCCT
>NW_018391942.1:0-24601 GCF_900095145.1 Mus pahari | reverse complement strand
TTTTGCAGTAGATGGCAGTTAAACCAGAAACTCACAACTGCCCTACATTCAAAAACTAAATGATTGAGGAATGCTCAGCCCTAAATGGAACACGTGTACCACATTCCTTCTATTCAAGTATTAGGAAAAAATCATGAAAAAGACACGGTGAAATTTTAAGAACCAGATGGAATAGTTATGTACAGCCAAAGAGTATTTGGTAGATATGACAATAGCATTACACACATGAACACACAGTGACTCTTACTGCATCCATAAGATCTAGAGTTGATCAAGCCAGACAAAGTTCTCGCATAGATGGGAAAAGATCCATGAAATACCACCATTCATTATGGTATCAGTGAGAGATGGCAGTTGCTAAGGGAAGGAAGTACTTCATCTTTAGATATGATATCCCTAATAGACTTTCAGTGTTCCAGTAGATGATCCTAAACCTATTTATATTGACACACTAAGTGGATTCTGTTTGAAGCACACAACACAGAGTCAAAAATTAACTTGTGGAAATAAAAAGAAGATATGTTTTGAGAGAGAGGGAAAATTTTGAGGGGAAGATAGGGAAGTAAATTTATGGAAACACATTATTTTCATGTATTAAATTCTCATCAAATTAAAAATGATCTGACTGTGTGTTTGGGTATGTTTGTTATAATGTGTTAATGTTTGGTATCATTTCTGTGGAATAAACTAACCTGAGGCAGTATAAGATTATAGAAAGGAATGCAGAGGTGGGAATCAAAGTCCATAGCCAGAATAATGATTACTATATTATTTACAGTATGCTAAACAACTATCTTGGTGGAATAGACCCCCCACAAGATAGGGTAGAGTTTTTTTAGATTATCTGTCAATCTCTCAGAAAGGAATAGTGGAATAGCTCTTAGATTTTTAAATTCCACATTATTTTTTGAACCTAATGTAAAATAGAAATGATAATGGAAAATAAATAAGTTTCAAAATCTCTTGTTCCACTGAAGCAATAGAATTACCTGGAGATTTATTAAGAAAGTTAGTTGTTGGACTGTAATCTGTAACTCTCATGAAAATCAGCTCTAGAAATGATCATCATTAATCCTGCAATTTCTATGGTCTATCAAGTTGTCTGCCACATTTTAAAGTCTGCAAATTTCTGCTTTAGAAAACTCTTCTTTATTGCAAAGCCAAATAAGTTAGAAAGATGTTTTATTTTGATTTTCAAGAAGCCCATGCTTGTTCTTTTATATCATCTATGTGTTTACATTTTCAGCCCAATTTTTAATATGTAGTAACTTATTTATGCATTGTGTTAAGTAGTGATGATGAAATTAGTGAAGCTTTATTCATTCAGAATGATTTACTTCTTTCTACACTTAGCAATTGAATAAAAATTATAACCATAAATTTCCATGTTTTCCTAGGAAGTACTTTCCTTAACCTCTTAGGTACATTCTAATTGAAAGGTAAAGTATATAACTTTAAGAAGAACAGTATAGGGTATAAAATTACATATTTTTAAATAAATATAAAAATTGGAATAGTCATTACTTCTCAGAAGACATAATCACAGTAAAAGTATGAATGCATCACATTTTCTAGGAGAAATGTCCCTAAAGAATTTGGTTTTCATCCGTCTAGAAGAAACAGAGTTGCCCATATAAACAGAAATCATCTACAGTTTTCTTGTTCTCAGACGATTTGAAATAACCACAGTTGCAAGATTCGTTTTGTTTGTTGTTTGTTTGTTTGTTTAATGGAAGTGTGTGTTTGGTGGTGGATAGGCACATAAATTCAAAGTTCTTGTATAGAGGATAAAGAATAACTTGTGTAATACAGGTCTTTCCATTTACCAGTAAAATGATATCTGGTTACATAAAAATATTTGACATTTTATCTATCTATCTATCTATCTATCTATCTATCTATCTATCTATCTATCTATCTACATACCTAGTTACTGTGTGTTCATGTTTAGCCGTGTAGACATCCACATACCATAGCTTGCATAGAGAACTCATAGAACACATTATGGGAGTGAATTTCTACTTCAAGTATGTGCAACATAGGGGGTGAAAAAATGTCGAAGGTGTAGCAATAGCACCTTTACCAACTAGGCCAATTCATTGGCCTGAAATCTGGCCATATTCTCNGGACAACAATTCAAACTATTAAAAGGAGTCAGACTAAATGATGTATAGTACATACATACACACAAACACATACACATACCCATACACACACACACACATATATAATATATAATCTTCTGCTTTACCCAGAAACTGGTCTTGCATTTTGATATTATTCCCAGAACCAGGGAGGAAAGGGTTGTAGAAAGGATTGATAGAAGCCCAAGCTTCTTCAAATATATTCTTCACCAAGAAATGTCCAGTTATAACTGTGGACAACTCTATTACTTTACGATATTAATGACAGGGTCTTTATTCTTTTAGGTCTGAAGATACCATCACTGGTCATTGATAACTTTCTCAAAATCAACATAAACATCTAATATATAAATATGTCAATTCTATAGATAATGGCATTGAGTTTGCTGAGAAATGTTAACCTCAAAGGTACATGCACTGTTATTAAAAATTTACAGAAACAGGTTCTCAGGAAATGAGTGTCCGTCTCCTTGACATAGAGCTACAGAAAATGCCATAATTGTAAAGTTTAATATAGTTAAAACATAGTACTTTTGTGATACTGTTAAAAGAATGAAGTATGATAATGGAATTTTGATTCAGTAAAGTTGTATTAGTTTACTTACTCTAGAAATTGATGTCCAAATAAATGAAATGTCATAGAACATAAGCTATTCTACTGAAGAATTTCCTCATGGCAACCTTCATGTCCCTGTTCCTCAGACTGTAGATAAAGGGGTTCAGCATCTGAGGTACTACAGCATACATCACTGAAACCACTGCAGTCTTCCTGGATGAGTCCATAATAAAAGATGTAATATATACCCCAAATCCTGTCCCATAGAACAAAGACACAGCTGACAAGTGAGACCCACAGGTGGTAAAGGCTTTGTGCTTTCCTTCTGATGATGACATTCTCAAAATAGAGGATATGATATGAATATAAGAAAAAACAATTCCAGAAAGAGGAATTCCANCAAATATGCATGATGAAATATAAAGCAGTATGTTATCAATGAGAGTATCAGAACAGGCCAACTTGAGCATCTTGGGAAGTTCACAGAAGAAGCTTGGTATTTCCAGATGTGTGCAGAATGGCAGTCTTAACACCATCAGGCTGTGCATTAAAGAATCCACAACGCTAATTAGCAGGGACAACAGAATCAGGAGGATACAGAAACAGGGTTCCATGATGACCGTGTACCTTAGGGGGTGACAAATAGCCACATATCGGTCATAAGCCATTACTGCAAGGAGACAGTTCTCCATGCCACCAAATATTAAGACAAAGTTCATTTGAGTGAGGCAGCCTTTGTATGTGATGCTTTGATTATTTTCTTGTATGTTCACCAGCATCTTTGGGATCGTGCTTGTGCTTAAACAGATGTCATTTAAGGACAAATTGGAAAGAAATAAGTACATAGGGGTGTGAAGATGGGAGTCAGAGATAGAAATCAACACTATAAGCATGTTCCCGAAAATGGTAACCAGATATATAGAAAAGAACAAGATGACCAAGACAGGCTGCAGTTTGGGGTCTTCTGTCAGTCCCAGAAGAAGGAATCCTGGAAAAGTTGTTTGGTTTCTCTTTTCCATGTTGTTCATAAATCTGATAGAGTGGGTGATAGAAAAATTAATGAGATTTTGGATCAGAAACAGCTGCCACACTTAAGAAGTTGCCGAAATGCTAACCCTGAAGTCTGAAGCTAGGCTTCAATAATTAAAGCACTTGCTATAGAAGCATGAGCCCCAGACTTCTGAGCCCCAAAAATAAGCATAAAAACCAGGATGTAGTAGCAACCAACATGTAATCCAACTTCAGAAGTCTTGAATGTGTNTTCTTGAAANTTCAACTGTATGAACANGGTCCTGGTAATGAAGAAACACCACCACAGCAGACTTTTCACAAGGGATAATCAAACTCTCTCCTAGTAGCATGCATGTCCCTGGGAGATTTCAAATCTAAACTACCTCATTATACTGACTTAACTTTTAACACTTTGAACTGGTGAGTCCATTGAGGAGAGCAGGTTTTGTGTTACTAACTTTATGGTCCCAGGAACCCATCTTCCAGTATTCAAATGTCTTGTTTCTATTTCCTTCCATTTCACAGGCCTTAAGTACATGTTTCATGATTTTTATACTAATTTCCAAGTTATAGTTTTCTACATCTTTGGTGCATATGATCCCTCTATGTGAAATAATTGTTCAATATGAAGTGTATCCAGCAAATATAATTGTACAAAAATATAAATATTAAAACATAATAATAATGTAAAAACTCAGATATTTCTGTTTGGTTCTTTTTGCCATTCATTTATTTACTCTCTATACATCCTGATTACAACTCCCTTCCTCAGCATTCTCCATCAAACGACCCCTCTCCCACCTCCTTTCATTTTCATCTCTGATAAAAGGCTACCCCCCAACCCCAGTCAACTTACATACCCTGTCACATCAAGTAACTGCAGGACTAGTCACATCCTCTCCACTGAGGCCGATCCAGGCAGACCAGTTAGTAGAACAGTATCTACAGGCAAGCAAGAGATTCAGGGATGCCCCCTTTCCAGTTGCTGGAGGACCCACATAAAGACCATTTTGCTCAACTGCTACACATGTGGTTGGGTCCTGGGTACAGACCATGTATGCCCTTTGGTTGGTTCTTCTGTCTCTGGCAGCCCCCAAATTTCCAGATTAGATGACTTGATGCTCTTCTTGTGAAATCCCTACCCCTTTGGGTCCTTTATTCCTTCCCTCAACTCTTCCACAAAACAGCCCTAGCTCAGTCTAGCATTTGGCTATGGGTCTCTCAATCAGTTTCAGACAGTTGTTGGTCGGAACTTCTCAGAGGACAATTATGTTAGGTTCCTCTCTGCAAGCATAATGAAGTATCATTAATTATATCAGAGATTGCTTCATACTTGTGGGATGGATCTAAAGTTGGGTCATTGGTTGACCATTGCCTCAGTCTCTGCTCCAATTTTGTCCCTGCGAACCTGTAGACAAGACACATTTTGGGTTTCTGTCCTTATTCCTCAACTGGAGGTCCTGCTTGGCTACAGGAGGTTATCACTTCAGGGTCCATATCCCCCACTGATAAGAATCCAAGCTAGAGTCATCCTCAGATTTGCTGGTCACTCCCCACATCCCAGGTCTCTGAAATGACTAAAGATGTCTTTGTGATCATCACCAATTTTTATTGCCTCTTGCCTGCTCTCTTGACACCTGACTCATCCCCAGTTCTCTTCCCCATCCTGTTTTCAACCCAGTGCCCTCCCTCCACATACCTATGATATCTATTTTATTTCCCCTTCTTAGAAAGAGTAAACCTTCCTGTCTTGGGCACTCCTTGTTATATGGCTTCTTTGGGTGTGTGGATTTTAATGTGGTTATCCTGTAATTTATGGCTATTATCCACTTATGAGTACATAGAATACATTTCCTTTGGTGTTTGGTTGACCTCAATCAGGATATTTTCAAGTTCAGTTCATTTTCCTGCAAAATTCATGGTGTTTTTGTTTTAATAGCTAAATTTGACTTCATTGTAGAAATTAACCTCATTTCCCTTATCAGTTCTTCAGTTGAGGGAAATATGGGTTGTTTTGAACTTTTCCCTATTACAAATAAAGCTGGTAGGAATATTCTTAAGCAATTTTTCTTGTAAGACAATATAGTATATTCTGGGTAAAATACCCAGGAGCAGTATAACTGTACCTTGTGGTAGAATTATTCCCACTTTTATAAGAAACCACCCAATTGATTTCCAAAGAGGTTGAACTAGTTTACATGTCCATCTGAAATAGAGGAGTGTTCACTTTTCTCCACATCCTCACCAGCATGTGTCTCCTGACTTTTTTAAATCTTAGCCATTATAATGAGGATAAGATGGAATCTCAGAGTCATTTTAATCTGCATATCTCTTAAGAATAAAGACCTTAAACATTTCTTTAAGTGCTTCTAGTTCATTTAAGAAACCTCTGCTGAGAATTCTGTATTTAGCATTGAACTCATTTTTAACTGAGTTATGTGGTATATTGGATTATAACTTCATGATTTCTTTATATGTTGTGGATNTTAGCCCTATGTCGGGTGTAGAGTTGGGAAGATCTTTTCATATTCTGTAGGCTGCCATTTTGTCCTGTTGATGGTGTCCTTTGTCTTACAAAACCTCAGTTTCTTCAGGTCCCATTTGATAACTACTGATCTTAGAGCCTGAGCTACATTTGTTCTATTTGGTAAGTTACCTTTTGTACAATTTGTTCAAGGTCATTCTTCAATTTTCAATATCCAATTTATTATATATGCTTTATGCTGTGGTCTTTGTCCACTTAGACTTGACTTTTGTGCATGGTGATAATTTTGGATCTATTGGCATTCCGCTATATGCAGATATTCATTTTTACCAGCACTATCTGTTCATACTGCTTTCTTTCTTTTTCCATTGTACTGCTTTAGCTCCTTATCCAAAAATCAAGTGTCCATGGGTATATGAGTTTATTTATGGGTCTTTGAATCAATTCTATCGACAAAATTGTCTGTTTTCTATAGGAAACCAGTTTTTAATTTGATTATTCTGTTGTTCTGTTATACAGCTTGAATATATAAATGGTGATAATCACTAGAAGTTCTTTTGTTATGTAGAATTGTTTTTGCTACCCATGGGTTTTGTTTTGGTTTGTTTGTTTTGTTCTTTTTTTCATATAAAATTCAGAATTGTTCTTTCAAGTTCTGGAAAGAATCGTTTTGATACTTGATTGGAATTTCATTAAAACTTTAGATAGCTTTTTGTTAAATGGTCATTTTTACTATGTTAAATCTAGTGACCCATTAGTGTGAAAGATCTTTCAGTCTTCTAAAATCATTTTCACCTTCTTTCTTCAGAGACTTGAAGTTCTTTATTTACTGGTCTTTCACTTTCTTTGAGTTACACCAAGATATATTATATTTTTTTATTTTATATATATCAAAATATATTATAATATAGTATATTAGATGTTGTTTCTCTAGGGTCATTTATCATTTGCATAATGGGGGACTTTTTTTTGTTGTTGTTAATTTTGTCTCCAGCCTCTTGGCTCAATAAAATTTTTTATCTGCTCTTGGGGATCTCTCTCAGAGTTTTTTGGGTAACCTACACATACTATTATGTCATTGGTGAGTAGCAACACTTTGATTTCTACTTTTCAAATTTTTATCCCCCAATCTCCTTTAATTGTCCTATTGTACAATCTAGAAATTCAAGTACTATATGGTAGATATAGGGAGAGAGTTGAATGCCTTGTCTTGTCCCTGATTGTAATGGAATGGTTTTAAGTTTCTCTCTACTTAATTTGATGTTTGCTATTGGCTTGTTATACATTATTTTTCTGGTGTTTTGGTATGCTACTCTGTCACTGATCTATTCAAGACACTTAGCATGAAGAGAAATTGTATTTTTTAAAGGCCCTTTTCTCCGTCAAATGCAATGATTATGTGGTTTGTTTTTTTCTTTCAGTTTGTTCATATGATAGGTTATACTGATGGACTGCTATACATTGATTCACTTCTGCTTTCCTGGGATAAAGTATACTTGGTCATGGTGGATGATGTTTTGGATGTCATCTTGGATTTGGTTTACAATTATTTTATTGTGTATTTTTCCATTAAATTTCATAAGGGAGGTTGGTTTAAAATTCTTTCTTTGTTGAACCTTTGTTTTGTTTAGGTATTAGGTTGACTGTGGCCTCATTGGTTGATCATGGAATGTTTATTCTGTTTCTGTGATATGGAATAGTTTGAGGAGTATGGGTATGAGACCTTCTTGGAAGTCTGGTAAAATTCTGGATTAAAACCATCTGACACTAGATTTTTGTGTTTGAGAAAATTTATGGATTAATCAATTCTTTAGATGATTTACTTGATCTTGATTTAATTTTGGTAAGTCTAATATATTCTGAAAATTATTTCTTTTATTTAGATTTTTCGATTTTTCTAGCATCCAGGCTTCTGAAGTAAGACTTAATGATTTTTTGGATTTTCTAAGTTTCTTGTGATATTCCTCTTTTCCATTTTTATTGTTGTTAATTAGGAGACGGTCTGTTTGTCTGTTAGTTATTTTGTCTAAGGGTCTGCCTAACTTGTTGATTTTATCAAAAAACTAGCTCATGGTTTTTTTGATTCTTTGTATTGTTCTCTTTGTTTTTAATTCATGATTTCAGCCATGAGGTTGATTATTTCCTGCCATCTATTTTTTCTTTTCTTTTATATTGGTTATTTTATTTATTTCCATTTCAAATGTTGCACCCCTTCCCAGTTTCCCCTCCACAAACNTACCATCCCATCCCCTGCCACTTTTGCCTCTGTGATAGTGCTCCTTCCCCCACTCACCCATTCTTGCCTCACTGCCCTAGCATCCCCCTATGATGGGGCATCAACCCTCCAAAGCACCAAGAGGCTCCCCATCCACTGAGGTGTTTTCTCCTTTTGGTTCTAGAGCTTTCAAGTGTGCATTTTAGTTACTAATATGTAATCTCTCCAATTTCCTTATGACAGTAATTAATTCTATGAACTTTCCTCTTAGCACTGCTCTCATAGTGGCCCCTAAATTTGGTTATATTGTGTCTTTATTTTCATTAAATTCTAGAAAATGTATATTTTACCTCTTTATTTCTTTTCAGAACCAATGTTCACTGAGTAGAAAGTTGTTTCATTTTCTTGAGTTTGTAGGCTTTCTCTTATTTCTGTTATTGATGATAGGCAGCTCAGCTTTAATTCATAATATCTGGTGGGGATTCTTTTGTGATTGAGTATATTATTAACATTGGAGAGGGTTATATAAGTTGCTGAGAAGAAGGAAGGTTCTTTTTTGTTTGAGTGAAATTTTCTATAAATATCTGCTTTGTACATTTGATTCATAAATTCTGTTAGTTTAATGAATTCTCTGTTTAGTTTCTGTTTAGATTACCTATACCTTTCTGAGTGTGGAGTATTGAAGTCTCCCACTACTAGTGTGTCAAATTTAATAGGTCATTTAAGCTTTAGTAAGGTTTCTTTTACAAATGTGGGTGTCATTATTGAGAGGTCATCATCATGATATGGAGCCTAGAATTACCATCTATTGAAGCAAGGCAAGGTGCCCATTAATAATAGATTGCATTCAATTAAGTTGATGGCCTAGGAGGTCTTAAGGAAATCTCTAAGTAACTGACACTGCTGTTATGACAGACTGTTGCTTTCTGAAAACTGAGAGAGGGGCCTCACGACCAATAACAATTTCCACTAAGCTCATGACTATAGTGGGCAAGTTAGTGTGAACTTTGAGCCTTCACCCCTATATTCTCATCTTTTTCGCTATAAGAGTTTGTTGCAGTCTACCTGGATATCAACTGTTCACATAACCTTCTACCTTCAATCTATATGGCCTGAAAGGTGTGCTGGATCAATGGTGGTAAGGAACATATAGGAGTATCCAATTCATCTTTTGTTCAATTTGAGGCCTACCCCATTAAAGGAAACATTTGCCTTATACTCTCTTGATAGTCATGGACAGTAGACTGGATAGCCCAGAGACATAGGGTAGAACCAAGCAGGACTGGGAAAGAATATAATAATTCCTAATGATTTTCTGCTACATTCATAGGTACAGTCATCTTCAGAAAAGTTTCCTTTGCTCTCTTTGACAACAGATGGGAGTGGGTACAGAGACCCACAATCAGATATTTGGAGAGAAACTATATTGAAGATCTACATCAGCTGCCTCAGTTTGAAGATTGAGGATTCCCCAAAAAGAAGAGAATGAAAGACTGTATGAGTCAGAAGGGATGGCAGACAGCTTGAGAACATGGCCCACCAAATTAATTAGGAGGACTGGAGGGAGGACTGGGCCATGTAAGGGAAGGGAAACTGTGGTTGTGATTTATTGTACAATAGAAGAATCTATTCACTACTCTAGCAGGGAAGCATTCAGGCTGCTTTGTGTTTCCATGTATGTTCTCTTGGAAGTCAAGGAAACATGGAAGCTTGAAAAGACCATATATATTACACATTAATCTTGAATACTCTGAATAGTTCAAAAATATTCTGGCAACTAAAAATGTATTGATCCTGGCAATTGCCACTCTAACTTCTTTCTGAAAAGTGTATAAAATGTCTGACTCCCTCAGTAAAATTACCCCTGTATAAGTTTTTCTATGCAACTCCAACCAGCCTTTCTTTATTCCTTCAGGATGTAAAGAAATGTTGACAGTTAAGCTTGGTCAAGAATGATTTCCAAGTTTTCTTTCTTTCTTTCTTTCTTTCTTTCTTTCTTTCTTTCTTTCTTTCTTTCTTTCTTTCTCTCTTTCTTTCGTCCTTCCTTCCTTCCTTCCTTCCTTCCTTCCTTCCTTCCTTCCTTCCTTCCTTCCTGTCTGTCTGTCTGTCTGTCTTTCTTTTTTTTTCTTTCTTTCTTTCTTTCTTTCTTTCTTTCTTTCTTTCAAGACAGATTTCTCTGTATAGTCCTGCCTGTTCTGGAACTCACTCTGTAGACCAGCCTGGCCTCAAACTCAGAAACCCGCCTGCCTCTACCTCCCAAGTGCTGGAATTAAAGGCGTGCGCCACCATTGCCCAGCAATTTCCAAGTTTTCTAAATGATACTTTGTGTGTGTGTGTTCATATTTCTTGTCTTAATAGTGTCTATACATTATTTTTCTAAGAACTTCTTTGTACTGGGGAGTTAGAAAAGTTTGTCCTGGATCATAAGGAGACTGCAGTTACAAAGTATCTGACAAGGTAAGACTTAATGCAGAAATATTTTAGTTTTGTTTTATGGTTCAAGTTCATAGTCAATCACTATGGGAGCAATAAGTTGCAGGTCACATCAAATCTGCATACAGGTAATAAAAAGTGATTAACAAGTTGAACATGTTTACAAAATTTCAGTGTCAGCCCAATTGACCTACCTCTATCACCACCTAATGGTTCTAAAATCGCTCTAAACAATGCCAACAACTGGAAAGCTAATTCTCGAACAATTCAACATAAGGGAGACATTTCACATTTCAACCACAACATACCGCCAATCATGGAATCTCATGGTGTAAAAGGGATTCATTTATTTTTCTGAAACTTCTATAGCTTACAGTCCCAGCAACATTTGAGACATAAAACTACAATGAATGAATAAGTCAGGAACAGAATATAAAATTTAATGTTTTCTTTTATCCAGACACTAAAACTAGGTAATATAAAATTAAATTAAGCTATTGAGAGGAAGAGAGGCTCAAGAAAAGAAGGTTAAAAATATAGAAAGAAACTGGGTGATGTTGTAAATTAATGTATGTAACTATTTAAATTGAACAATTAATCTCATTAATTCATGTAATTAATATATATTAGTAAAAAGTTCAATAAATATACACATGAAAATGCATAAAATGCAACTACTTATAAAGTAGGAGAATGATTAACATATCAATTGTAAATGTCTCCATGAGTTGCTAATGTTATATATCTTAAACATATTTATGCCTACATTGTAGATACCAACAAATATGTAAAATGTATTCAAATATGAAATATAAATAGATGTCTTAAACAAATCTAGCAATGACGGTATAATGGAATATTTGGATTTACTAAAATTTCAGTGTGTTATATTTGCAGGTCTATATAATGAAAGTATCAGAGAATATAATGAGAGGCAAATATGTCCTCATGGGTCAGACTAGCAGATGTTCTGATTTTCTCCTATCTACATAGTTGGTCTTTAAGGACCTACACCCCTGGGATGCTACTGAACTTAGTATTTATATTCTAATAAGAAGCTCTAGTTATTAAACAGACAGGGATCTGGAGACTATAGGTACCAGCCAGTTAAATATTCCCTTAAAAGCACTACAAGGTCAGAAAACAATGGCTTCATCTCCATCTAGACACTGTCTTTTCTTCTCTGAGCCCCAGATTCTGTCCAGGGCATGCAAGGGATGAATACTTTCATACTGAATGGCATGCTGAAGATTAATTTCTTTGAAAAATTTCAAGTAACGTAGAGTGCCATATTTAAAGATTTTACATGAGGGCAGGTCTTTTACCACAACTTTATTAAGGTAAGCCAGTGAGGACATTATATGTGAAAGTCATTGAGAGGTAGGTCTCAGGTGAGCAGTCTGTCATTTTATATATATCTGGTCATTGTCACTGTGACAAGTATTCAGCTTTTGTTCATTCTGCTAGATATCCATTACTTGTCTTCAGAGCATCCAAAGATGTTTTCTTCCAAAAAAGAAATATGATGCTCATATATTATGGCTGCTTTAAATATTTTTTCTTAATTTAAGTATGTTTGGAAATGAAGGCAAATGTTTGGGTTAGTTAATATGTTAGCTTTCAGGGCCTTTTATAGCAAAATAAGATATATTTGGTAGATTATTCACAATCTTTTGCAAACAGTCTGGGATAGTTGAATATGTTTAACAATGGGTTCAACCAATCCAGAATACTTTGTAATTGTGTGTAGTTGGGTATGTCCATTGTATATATCTATGTATCTTTATTCTTTATGTACCTATTATCATTTTATATATTGTATGACCATATTGCATGTTATATAAGAACAAGAATTTTTTGACCAGATACTAAGCAAGGTCCTTTACAATTATATTAATCCTTGTGTAAAAATATTCTGAAGTACTGAAGATAATTCATGTAATGAATGAAATATGAAACAAGAAAACATGAAACATGACTTTGCCTCAAACAATCACAACCTTTTGACTCTGTGTGATGCCTTGGATTTACCTTTGTGAGGACATGTGAGGAGTCTGAAGAGGCACAGAAGTTCAAATGTCATTTTCAAACTCCCAGTTTTGACTTTAACTTGGAAAATATGTTAAACAAGAATCCCAGAAATGAAATATGCCAGCAAATTAACTTATTATGTAAAAGCACTTGGCATGTAGTTGCAATAGTAATAACAAAAATTGCATGAAGGCTAAAAGATGCAGTGTAGGCATGTGTAATTCTAGTATGGCTATTAGGAGAAGGATATAGAAGTTAAATAATAGAAATGCTACCATGCTACCTATAAAGTCTTGGTACAGATATCATACCATAATTCATCATAGAAACATCAAAAACACTTGATCCAAGATATAGAAGTAAAAACTGACACCTGAGACTTTCTTCTGCTTTTAACAAATACCACATAAAATGCCTCACCTTCAATGGGCACAGAAGTATGAAAACTTCCCTACAGCTCATGGCAATGTTTAGAGCAATTTTGAAACCTTTCACTAGTAAAGGAAGTAGGTCAGTAGTGTTGACAATGAAATTTTAAAGCTAAGACCAATTTTTATCTGAATTCCAACTGGTGGTGACTTTTATGGAGAGGAACAAACCTTGATCACATAAATGGTCCTGGTTAAACTCAGAGAATCACAAAAACAAGAATAAAAACTTGAGCATGGAAGATAAGTAGTTAGAAAAGAGGAATGGTGGCAGGGGAGCAGGGAGATATTGAGGAGTTAAGAGTAATGACATTGCATTATTCATCTGCATAAAATTGTCAAAGAGCAATTTAACTAACAAAAGAAAATATGAAATAATATTAAGGCATTTGGTAAAATGTTGGCTAATCTCATCAAATGAAATTCTGTAAGAAAATAATGACTGGCATATATTTATTTTTATCCTAATAAAATGTGATACTGATTTTTCTTATTTAGAATTTATTGCTTATATTTTCATTTTCTTACATTTTCTCCTAAAGCCTGACAAGAAACATGGAGCCCCAAAACAAAACATCTGTGTTACAGTTCCTTCTTCTTGGATTTACAGATGATGCAGAACTTCAGTCTGTCATCTTCAGCCTCTTCCTGTTCATATACTTAGTCACCATCCTTGGAAACCTGCTCATAATTCTGTGTATAAGCTTTGAGTCCCACCTCCAAACTCCCATGTACTTCTTTCTCTCTAACTTGTCCTTTAATGACATTGGTTTAAGCACAGCCACAGTCATCAAGATGCTGGTTAACATCCAAACAAATGACCAGAGCATCATTTACACAGGGTGCCTCACACAGCTCTTCTTTGTACTTGCTTTTGCATACTTTGAAAGTTTTCTCCTTACAGTGATGGCCTATGATCGCTATGCAGCTATTTGTCAACCATTAAGGAATAACACTATTATAAATCTTAACTTATGTGTTCTACTCTGACTAAATTGTCTGTTCATTAGTACTATGGATTCCCTGATTCACACTCTTATGGTGCAGTGGCTATCCTTCTGCACAGATCTGGAAATCCCTCACTTTTTCTGTGAACTTGAGCAGGTCATCAACCTTAAAAGTCATAAGGAAAAATGGTCAAGTAACATATAAAGGAAGACATAAGAGAATCATACCAAACTTCTCAACAGAGAAAATAAATGTCAGAAGATCTTGTGGGCAAATTTTATACAGATCCTATAAGAACACAAATGACAGCCCATGATTCTAAACCCAGCAAAGCTCTCAATTTCCATAGATGGAGAAACCAAGATATTTCATGAAAAAAAAATGTAAACAATATTATCTTCCAATCTAGCCCTACAGAGGATATTGGAATGAAAAATCCAAAACAAGGAGGAAAACTACACCCAAGAAAAGCCAAGAAACTAATCTATTTATAACAAATACAAATGAAGAGAAACACAAAAAATAATTCCAACTCTAATAACAAAATAACAGGAAGCAACAATTCTTTTTTAACTTATTTTATTAGATATTTTCTTCATTTACATTTCAAATGCTATCCTGAATGTTCCCTATACCCGCCCCCCACCCTGCTCCCCTGCCTACCCACTCCCAATTCTTGGCCCTGGCATTTCCCTATATGGGGAATATAAAGTTTGCAAGACCAAGGGGCATCTCTTCCCAACAATGCCTGACTAGGCCATCTTCTGGTACATATGCAGCTAGAGACACAAGCTCTGGGGGTACTGATTAGTTCATATTGTTGTTTCACCTATAGGGTTGCAGACCCCTTCAGTTCCTTGGGTAATTTCTATAGCTCCTCCATTGGGGTCTCTGTCTTCTATCCTACTGATGACTGTGGGCATCCACTTCTATATTTGCCAGGCATTGGCATAGCCTCACAGAAATCGCTATATCAGTGTCCTTTCAAAAGATCTTGCTGGCATATGCAATAGTGTCTGATTTGGTAGCTGATTATAGCTGCCCTACTTATAATAGCCAGAAGCTGGAAAGAACCCAGATGTCTCTCAACAGAGGAATGGATACAGAAAATGTGGTTCATTTACATAATGGACTACTACACAGCTATTAAAAACAATCAATTTATGAAATTCTTAGGCAAATGGATATATTTGGAGGATATGATCCTGAGTGAGGTAACCCAATCACAAAAGAACTCACTTGATGTGCACTCACTGATAAGTGGATATTAACCCAGAAACCTAGAATATCCAAGATATAATCTCCAAAACACTAGAAAATCAACAATAAAGAAGACCAATGCATGGATCCTTCATTCGTCCCTAAAATAGGGACTAAAATACCCATGAAAGAAGTGGCAGAGACAAAGTTTGGAGCTAAGATGAAAGGATGGACCATCCAGAGACTGCCCCACCTGGGGGTCCATCCCATAATCAGCCACCAAATGCAGACACTATTGCATATGGAAGCAACAATTCTTGAACTTTAATATTTCTCAACAATGGAATCAATTGTCCAATAAAAGTCATGGGCTAATACACTGGATACTTAAGCAGGATCCAACATTTTGATGCATACAGTAAATATAACACAGCAACAAAGACAATCACTGCCTCATAGTAAAAGCCTGGAAATTTCTCCAAGCAAATGGTCCCAAGAAACAAGCTGAAGAAGCCAATCTAATAACCAATCTAATTAATTATATTATCAAACAAAACATCCAAATATGCAGAACAACACTTTATACTCATCAAAGGAAAAATCCACCAAGATGAACTCTCAATTCTCAACATCTATGCCTCAAATTTAAGGACACCCATATTTGTAAAAGAAATGTTACTATTGTTAAAGCACATATTGAACCTCACACAATAATGGTGGGAGACTTCAACAATCTACTTGCACCAATGGACACATCACGAAAACAGAAACTCAGTAGAGACACAGTGAAATTAAAAGACACATCAACCAAAGAATTTAACAGATACCTACAGAATATTTCACCTTAAAACAAAAGAATATACCTGCTTCTCAACACCTCGGGGTACCTTCTCCAAAACTGACCATACAATATGACACAAAGCTAGCCTCAACAGGTACAAGAGGTTTGAAATAATCACATGCATTCTATCAGATTACCAGGGACTAAGACTGGTCTTTGATAACAAGAAAAATAATAGAAAGTCTACATACTAATGGAAGCTGAATAACTCTCTACTTAATGAAATTTTGCTCAGGGAAGAAAAAGAAAGAAATTGCTGTGTTCTAAAATTTAATGAAAATGGAGGCACAGCATATCTAAACTTATGAAACATGAAGAAACAATGCTAAGAGGAAAACTCATAGTTCTGAATGCCTTCATGAAAAATTGGAAAGATGCTATATTAGCAGGTTAACAACATGTCTTAAAGCTCTGGGACAAGAAAAAGCAAATACACCCAAGAAGAATAGATGGCAGGAAATAATAAAACTCATGGCTGAAATCAATGAAGTAGAAACAAAGAGAACTATACAAAGAATCAATAAAACTAGGGCTGGTTTTTTTGAACCCATAGACAGAATAACTAAAGGCGACAAAGACAGTATATAAATTAACAAAGTCAGAAATAAAAGGTATGTGTAACAAAAGAAACTGAGGTACTTCAAAAGATCACAAGATTGTACTTCAAAAGGCTATACTCAATAAAGCTGGAAAATCTAGATGAAATGGATTATTTTTTAGAGATACCAAGTACCAATGTTAAATCAGGATTAGAGAAACTATCTAAGCATTCCCATAACCCCTTAGGAAATAGAAGCAGTCATTAAAAGACAAAAGAATTAACAAGCAAACAAACAAACCCCAGGGACAGATGGTTTTAATGCAGAATCCTATCACCCCTTCAAAAAGACTTAAAATCAATACTTCTCAAATTATTCCACAAAATGAGAAGAGAAGAAACACTACCTAATTCATTCTATGAAGCCATGGTTAAACTGATGCCTAAAACACACAAAGACCCAACAACGAAAGAACACTTGTTACCAATTTTCCTTATTAATATCTATGCCCAAAAAAACTCAATAAAATTTTTGCAAACCAAATCCAAGCTCACTTCAACACAATCATTTAGCATGATCAAGTAGGTTCCATTCCAGGGATGCATGGATTGCTCAATATTTGGAAATCCATCAATGTAATCCACTATATAAATAAAATGAAATAATATGTTATCATCTAATTAGATGCTGAAAAAATTCTTTAACAGAACCTAACATCCCTTCATATTAAATAGGTTGAAAAGATCAGGATTTTGAAGCACTTTCCTGAACATGATTAAAATAAAATACAGCAAAACAATAGCCACCATCAAATTAAATGAAGAAAAATTGAAGCAATCCCATGAAAATCAGAGACAAGGCAAGGTTCCACAATCTCTCCCTATTTATTCAATATAGTTCTCAAAAGTTTACTTAGAGCAATTAGACAACAAAAGGATGTCAAAGGGATACAAATTATAGAGGAAGAAGTGAAAATATCACCATTTGTAGATACTATGATAGTATGCATAAGTGTCACCCAAAATTCTACCAGAAAACTCCCACACTTGATCAACAACTTGAGCAAATTGGGTAGATAAAAATTAATATGAACAAATAAGTAGCCTTCTTCTGCACAAAAGATAAATGGTATGAGTAAGAAATGAATCAAAGAGTACTCCTCACAAAATCCATAAATAAGATAAACTACTTTGATGTGACTAACCAAGCAAGTGAAAGACCTGTATGACAAGAACTTCAAGTCTTTAAAGAAAGAAATCGAAGCCTGAGAACATGAAAAGATCTCCCATACACATGGACCAGTATTATCAAAATAGTAAAAATGGCCATCTTACGAAATTCAATCACAGTAAAAATTCCAACTTAATTCTTCAAAGAGATAGAAAGAACAATTCTACAATTCACTTTGAACATCATCATCATCATCATCATCATCATCATCATCATCATCATCAAAAACAACAACAACAAAACCAAGATAGCAAAATCTATTCTCAACAATTAAAAAAATCTGAAATCATCATCCCTGAACTCAAGCTGGACTAAAAAGCAATAGTGACAAAAATTAAATGGTTTTGGTACAGTAATAGGCATGTAGAAAAATGGAATAGAATTGAATATCTAGAAATGAACCCACATACCTATGGTCACTTGATCTTTAACAAAGGAGCTAAAAGAATTCAGAGGAGAAAGACAGCATTTTGTTATCTCATTGGACAAAGTTCATGTTCAAGTGGATCAAGAACCTCCACAGGAAACCAGATACACTGATGCTAATAGAAGAGAAACTGGGGGAAATACTCAAATACATAGGCACAGGGGAAATTTTCCTGAACAAAACACCAATGGCTTATGTTCTAAGACCAAAAATTGACAAATGAGAATGCATAAAATTGCAAAACTTCTGTAAGGCAAAGGACACTGTTAATAGGAGAAAAGGCAACCAACTGAATAGAAAAATATCTTTACCAATCCTTCATCTGATAGAGGACTAATATCTAATACATACAAAGAACTGAAGAAGTTAGACTCCAAAGAACCAAATAACCCTATTAAAAATTGTGCCACAGAGCTAAATAAAGAATTCTCAATTGAGGAACACAGAATGGCTGAGAAGCACTGAAAGAAGTGTTCAAAGTCCTTAGAGATCAGGGAAATGCACATCAAAACAACCCTGACATTCCACCTTACACCAATTAGAATGGCTAAGATCAAAAACTCAGGTAACAGCAGGTACTGGCAAGGATGTCTAGACAGAGGAACACTTCTCTATTGCTAGTTGGATTGCAGCTGGTACAACCATTCTGGAAATCAGTTTGGTGGTTCCTCATAAGATTGGACCAGAAGATCCAGCAATACAATTTCTGGGCATATACCCAGAAGATGCTCCAACTTGTAATAATAACACATGCTATACCATGTTCACAGTGTACTTACTTATAATAGCCAGAAGCTGGAAAGAACCCATATGCCCCTCAAAAGAGGAATGGATACTGAGAATGTGGTACATTTACTCAACGGAGTACAATGAATTCATGAAATTCTTAGGCAAATGGTTGGAGCCAGAAAATATCATCCTAAATGAGGTTACCCAATCAAAAAAGAATACACATGGTATGCACTTACTGATAAGTGGATATTAGCCTAAAAGCTCTGAATACCCAAGATATAATTCAGAGAATACATGAAGCTCAAGAAGCAGGAGGACTAAAGTGTGGGTGCTCTGGTCCTTCTTAGAATGGGGAATAAAATAATCAAGTAAAGTAGAGGGTGTCAGACACTTGGGAAGAAGAGAACAGGGGGAGAGGAAAAAGAGGGAAAGAATCAGCCATTGGAGGATATAAAGGAGATATACAGAAGGCAGGAAATTGAACAGAGGTATGTAGCAATTGGGGATGGGGAACTGGGGATAGCAATCAGAAAGTCCCAGGTGCAGGGAAAGAAAAACGCCTCCCAGGACCAAAGGTGAATGATATTAGTTGAAATGCCCAACAAAGGCACTTCAACAAGGGAGAACCCATGGAGACCATCTCTGGTGGTTAAGCAGTGCCTGCGAGTTGAGGGATGGGGCCACCCACCCATCTCCAAAATTTTAACCCAGAATTACTCCTGTCTAAAGAAAATACAGGGACAAAGAGTAAAGCAGAGACTGAAGGAAAATCTATCCACGAACTGGCCCACCTGGGGATCTATCCCACACACAGTCACCAATCCCAGACACTATTGTGGATGCCAAGAACTGCTTACTGACAGGAGCCTGATACAGCTGTCTCTGTTTTAATACAGAGGCTCTGCCAGATCCTGACCAATAAAGATGCAGATGCTAAAAAGAGCATGGTGGCTCACGCCTTTAATCCAAGCACTCTGGTGGCAGAGGCAGGTGGATTTCTGAGTTCAAGGCCAGACTGGTGGTCTACAACCACCAGAAACCCTGTCTCGAAAAACCAAAAAAACCAACAACAACAACAACAAAAAAGATGCAGATGCTAGCAGCCAACCAATGGTGTAATCACAGGGACCCCAATGGAGGAGTTAGGAAAGGACTGAAGGAGCTGAAGGGGCGTTATCTGGCATCAGTTGTATAGGAGACCCTTCCTCCTATGAAGGTTTGATGCTCCAGTGTAGAGGAATGCTAGGGTGGTGAGGCAGGAGTGGGTAGATGGGGAAATAGGGGTAAGGGAGGACGGAATAGGAGGTTTGCAGAGGGGAAACAGGGAAAATGGATAAATAAATAAAATATCCAATTAAAAAATAATATGAAGGGCTTCAGAGGTGGCTCAGCTCTTCCAGAGGTCCTGAGTTCAATTCCCAGCAACCACATGGTGGCTCACAACCATCTGTCATGGGATCTGACGCCCTCTTCTGGTGTGTCTGAAGACAGCTACAGTGTAGTCACATGCATAAAATAAATAAGTCAAAAAAATACTATGAAAATTACAAAGATATAACAAAGTTAAAAATAAAACTTGCAGGAGGGATGGAATAGGGCAATAGGAAATTGCCAGACTCCAAGGAAGGGAGAAGTTCCCAGGACACAATGGGGATGACATTAGCTGAAGTACCCAACACAGGAAAGATAGAATCTGAAGACACCACCTCCAGTTGATAAGCATGGTCCACAGTTGAGTGATGGCACCACTCATTCATCTCTAAATTTTAACACAGAATTGTTCGTGTCTAAAGGAAATGCAGGGACAAAAATGGAGCAGGGACTGAAGGAAAGGAAATCCAGAGACCACTCAACCTTGGGATCCATCCCATCTTCAGACACCAAACCCAAACACAATTAGTGATGCCAAGAAATACTCCCAGACAGGAGTATTACTGTCCTCTGAGAGGCTCTGCCAGCATCTGCCTAAGACAGATGCAGATACTCATAGCCAACCATTTGACTGAAGCCTAATATACCATTGAAGAGTAAGGACTGAAGGAGCTGAATAGAATTGCAACCCCATAGGAAGAGCAACAATATGAACCAACCATACACCCCAGAACTCCAAGGGACTAAACAACCAACCAGAGTATACATGCATGGGTCTATGACTTCAGCTACTTATGTAGCAAAGGATAGCCTTATCTGGCATCAAAGGGAGGGGAGGCCTGTTGCCTCAGGGTAGGGGGATGATAGAGTGGTAAGGCAGGAGTGGGTGAGGAGATTGGGTAGCGCCATCTTAGAGGTAGAGGAGAGGGTGAATGGGATGAGGGTTTGCAGAGTGAAGACTGGGATGGAAGATAACATTTAAAATGTAAAAATTGAAATCATCCATTAAAAAAGTAAAATAAAATAAGATGTGGATAATTACTTCTTAATTTTTGTACATTTCCTCTTATTTTTCTATTGACCAGTTCTAACACCTAATTATATAATTATTTATTTTTCCAATGTCATAGAAGCCATTTAAATTATAAAATATATTCACAAGAACATATATGAATTATATAGAAATGTATAGACATATACACAGAAAGGAAACAGTGCTGAAAGAACTTAAATATAAATTATAATGAAACATGTTTATAAATGCAGTAAAACTGGAGTAAAATTCAACTAATATATTATATGATAAAGGTCATTTTATCATATAACTTAAATAAAGAGATGCCCATGAATATAAAAGAAGCCTAGAGAACACCAAATGGATTGGATCAGAAAAGAAATTCCTCCTCTCACATAATCAAAATACCAAGTGCCCAGAACAAAGAAAGAATATTAAAAGCAATAAGGGAAAAAGGTCAAGTAACATTTAAAGGCAGACCTTTTAGAATTGCACCAGACTTCTTGGAAGAAACCATGAAACCCAGAAGATCCTAGGCAAACATACAGACCCCAAGAGAACACAAATTCCAGCCCAGGCTACTATACACAACAAAACTCTCAATAACCACAGATGAAGAAAACAAGATATTACATGACAAAAACAAATTTACACATTATCTTTCCACAAACTCAGTCCTACAAAGGAAAATATATGGAAAACACCAGCACAAGAAGGGAAACTACATCCTAGGAAAAGCAAGAAAATAATCTTTCAACAAAACCAAAAGAAGCCAAACAAGCATAATTCTACCTAAACAACAAAATAACAGAAAATAACAATCACTTTTCCTTAATATCTCTTAAAACCAATTGACTCAACTACCCAATAAAAGGACATAAACCAACAGACTGGATATATAAAGAGGACTCAGCATTTTGCTGCATATGGGAAAAGCACCTCAGTGACAAAGACAGACACTACCTCAGAGTAAAAGGCTGGAAAACAATTCTCCAAACAAATGGTCCCAAGAAACAAGTGGGAGTACCCATTCTGATATCGAATAAAATCAACTTTCAACCTAAAGTGATCACAGAAGATAAGGAAGGACACTTCATACTCATCAAAGAAAAAATGTAATTCACTATATAAACAAACTCAAAGTAAAAAAAAAATATGATCATCTCATTAGATGCTGAGAAAGCATTTGACAAAATCCAGCACCCCTTAATGATAAAAGTCTTGAAAAGATCAGGAATTCAAAGCCCATACCTAAACATAGTAAAAGCAATATACACCAAACCAGTAGCCAACATCAAGCTAAATGGATAGAAAATTGAAGCAATACCAATAATAACAGGGACTAAACAAGACTGCCCACTCTCCCCCTACCTAATCAATATAGGACTTGAATTCCCAGCCAGAGCAATCAGTCAAAGGGATACACATTGCAAAGGAAGAAGTCAAAATATCACTATTTGCAGAGGACATATTATACAGAAGTGACCCTAAAAATTCCACCATAAACCTGATGAACAACTTCAGCGAAGTAGCTTGACATAAAATTAAGTCAAACAAACCAGTGGCCTTTCACTACACAAAGGATAAACAGTCTGAAAAAGAAATTAGGGAAAAACACACTCTACAGTAGTCACAAATAATATAAAATACCTTAGTGTGACTCTAACTAAGGAATTGAAAGATCTGTATGATAAGAACTTCAAGTCTCTGAAGAAAGAAATCAAAGATCTCTGAAGATGGAAAGATGTCCCATGCTCATGGATTGGCAGGATTAATGCAGTAAAAATGGCCATCATGCTGATAGCAATATATAGATTCAATGCAATACCCATTAAAATTCCAACTTAATTCTTCACAGAGTTAGAAAGAGCAATTTGCAAATTTATCTGGAAAAACAAAAAACCTAGGATACCAAAAAATATTCTCAACAATAAAAGAACTTCTGGTAGAACCACCATCCCTGACGTCAAGTTGTACTACAGAGCAATAGTGATAAATACTGCATGGTATTGGTACAGTGACAGCAGGTAGGTCAGTGAAATTGAACTGAAGACCCAGAAATGATCCCACATACCTATGGTAACTTGATCTTTGACAAAGAAGCTAAAACCTTCCAGTGGAAACAAGCATTTTCAACAAATGGTGCTGGCACAACTGGTGGCTCTCTAGTAAAAGAATGAGAATTGATCCATTCTTATCTCCTTGTACAAATCTCAGGTCCAAGTGGATCAAGAACCTCCACATAAAACCAGATACACTGAACTTAATAGGAAAGAAAGAAGAACCTCAAGTACATGGGCAGAGGGCATAATTTCCTGAACAGAACACCAATACCCTATGCTCTCAGATCAAGAATTGACAAATGGACCTCATAAAATTGCAAAGTTTGTGTAAGGCAAAGGACATTGTCAATAGGACAAAAAAGTAACCAATGGGTTACGGAAAGATCTTTATGAATCATACATCTGAGAGAGGGCCAATATCCAATATATACAAAGAACTCAAGAAGTTAGAGTCCAAAAAAACAAATAACCCTATTTAAAAATGTGGCACAGAGCTAAACAAAGAATTCTCAACTAAGGAATACTTAATAAATGAGAATCACCTAAAGAAATGTTCAACATCCTTATTTATCAGGGAAATGCAAATCAAAACAACATTAAGATTCCACCTCACACCAGTCAGAATGGCTAATATAAAAAACTCAGGTGAAAGCAGATGCTGGAGAGGTTGTGGAGAAAGAGGAACACTTCTCCATTGCTGTTGAGATTACAAGCTGGTATAAATACTCTGGAAATCAGTTTGGCAGTTCCTCAGAAAATATGACATAATACTACCTGAGGACACACTAATACCACTCCTAGGCATATAACCAAAAGATGCTCTAACATGTAATAAGGGCACATGCTCCACTGTGTTCATCAGAGCCTTATTTATAATAACCAGGAGCTGGAAGCAATCCAGATGTCCCTCAACAGAGGAATGGATACTGAAA
>NW_018391941.1:52955-53988 GCF_900095145.1 Mus pahari | reverse complement strand
AAGGCCTGGGCCAAGTAGTGGGAGTGGGTGGTTAGGGGAGCAGAGGTGGGGGGAGGGTATAGGAAACTTTCGGGATAGCATTTGAAATGTAAATAAAGAAAATTAAAAAAAAAAAGTATGGGCCTTGAATTTCTGATCTTTCCAAGACTTTTTTTCATGAAGGGACATTGGATTTTGTCAAATGCTTTCTCAGCTTGTAATGAGATGATCTTGTGATTTTTTTTTCTTTGAGTTTGTTTATACAGTGGATTACGGTGATGGATTTATGTTATGTTGAATCATCCCTGCATTCTTGGGATGAAGCCTACTTGATCATGATGGATGATCATTTTGATGTGTTCTTGGATTCATTTTGCAAGAATTTTATTGCATAATTTTGCATTGATATTCATAAGGTAAATTGGTCTGAAATTCTCTCTCTTTGTTGGGTCTTTGTGTGATTTACATGTCAGAGTAATTGTGGTTTCATAGATTGAATTGGCTAGAGTACCTTCTGTTTCTATTTTGTGGAATAATTTGAGGAGTATTGGTATAGTTCTGCTTTGAAGGTCTGATAGAACTTTGCAGTAAACCCATCTGGTCCTGGACTTTTTTTGGTTGAGAGACTATTAATGACTATTTCTATTTCTTTTAGGCATATGGGACTGTTTAGATTGTTAATTTGATCTTGATTCAACTTTGGTACCTGGTATCTGAATAGAAAATTGTCCATTTCATCCAGGTTTTCCAATTTTGTTGAGTATAGTCTTTTGTAGTAAGATCTGATGATGTTTTGGATTTCCTCAGGTTCTGTTGTTATGTCTCCTTTTTCATTCCTGATTTTGTTAATTAAGCTACTGTCCTTGTGCACTCTAGTTAGTGGCTAAGGGTTTATCTATCTTGTTGATTTTCTCAAAGAACCAGCTCATGGTTTGGTTGATTCTTTGAATAGTTCTTTTTGTTTCCACTTGGTTGATTATAGCCTTGATTTTGATTATTTCCTCCCATCTACACCTCTTTGGTGAATTCGCTTCTCCTTATTCTAGTGCTCTCA
>NW_018391941.1:29651-52800 GCF_900095145.1 Mus pahari | reverse complement strand
TATCATTGAGTAGAGTGTTGTTTAGCTTCCAGGTACATGTGGGCTATTATTTATGTTGTTATTGAAGATCAGCCTTAGTCCATGGTGATGTGATAGGATGCATGGGATTATTTTAATATTTTTGTATCTGTTGAGGCCTGTTTTGTGACTGATTATATGGTCAGTTTTGGAGAAGGTACCATGAGGTGCTGAGAAGAAGGTATGCCCTTTTGTTTTAGGATAAAATGTTCTATAGATATCTGTTAAATCCATTCATTTCATAACTTCTGTTAGTTTCCCTGTGTCTGTTTAGTTTCTGTTTCCATAATCTATTCATTGATGAGAGTGTGGTTTTGAAGTCTCACACTACCATTGTGTGAGGTGCAATGTTTGCTTTGAGCTTTAGTAAAGTTTCTTTAATAAAGGTGGATGACCTTGCATTTGGAGCATAGATGTTCAGAATCTGAGAGTTCATTTTGTTAGATTTTACCTTTGATGAGTATGAAGTGTCCCTTGTCTTTTTTGATAACTTTAGGTTGAAAGTCGATCTTATTTGTTGTTATATTGGCTACTCCAGCTTGTTTCTTGGGACCATTTCCTTGCACAATTGTTTTCCAGCCTTTTATGCTGAGGTAGTGTCTGTGTCTGTCACTGCATGCAGCAAAATGTTGGGTCCTGTTTAATTATCCAGTCTGTTAATCTATGTCTTTTTAGTAGGGAATTGAGTCCATTAATATTAAGAGATATTAATGAAAAATGATTGTTGCTTCCTGTTATTTTTGATGTTAGAGGTGGAATTATAGTTTTGTTTGTTTTGTTATCTTCTTTTTGGTTTGTTAAATGAAGATTATTTTCATGCTTTTTTAAGTGTGTAGTTTCCCTCTTTGTTGTTTTCTATTTTTTGTCCTTTGAAGGGCTATATTTGTCAAAGACATTGTATAAGTTTGTCATGGAATATCTTGGTTTCTCCTTCAATGGTAATTGAGAGTTTTGCTGAGTATAGTGGCNTGGGCTGGTATTTGTGTTCTCTTAGGGTCTGTATGACATCTGCCCAAGATCTTCTGGCTTTCATAGTTTCTGGCAAGACGTCTGATGTAATTCTGATAGGTCTGCCTTCATATGGTACTTGACCCTTTTCCCTTACTTCTAATATTCTTTCTTTGTTTTGTTCACTTGGTCTTTTGATTATTAAGTGACAGGAGGAATTTCTTTTCTGGTCCAGTTTATTTGTTGTTCTGTAGGTTTCTTGGCATGAATGAAATGAAAGAAATGTTCATGGGCATTTCTTTCTTTAGGTTAGAGAAGTTTTCTTCTATAATTTTGTTGAAGATATTTATTGGCCCTTTAAATTGGGAATCTTCGCTCTCTTCTATACCTATTATCCTTAGGTTTGGTCTCCTCATTGTGTCCTGGATTTCCTGGATGTTTTGAGTTAGGAGCTTTTGCATTTCACATTTTCTTTGACTGTTGTGTCACCTGAGATTCTCTCTTTCATTTCTTGTATTCTGTTGGTGATGCTTGCTTGCATCTATGGATTCTGATCTTTTTCCTAGCTTTTTATCTCTAGAGTTATCGCCCGTTGTGATTTCTTTATTGTTTCTACTTTCATGTTTAGATCCTGGATGGTTTTCTTCAATTCCTTCACTTGTTTGGATGTGTTTTCCTGTAATTCCTTAAGGTATTTCTGTGTTTCCTCTTTAAGGGCTTCTAACTGTTTATCTGTGTTCTCCTGTAATTCTTTTTTTTTAATTAGATATTTTCTTTATTTTCGTGTCAAATGTTATCCCCTTTCCTAGTTTCTCCTCCGAAATTTCTTTAAGGGATTTTTTTTTTTTTTTTTTTGCTTCCTTTTTAAGGGCTCCTACATTTCTACCTGTATTCTCCTGTATTTCTTTAAGGGAGTTATTTATGCCCTTAAAATCCTCTATTAGCATCATGAGATATGATTTTGAATCCATGTATTGCTTTTTTGGTGTGTTGGGGAATCCAGGACTTGATGTGTTGGGAGAACTGGATTCTTTTTTTTTTTTTTTCACATTTTTTTAAATTTTCTTTATTTACATTTCAAATGCTATCCCGAAAGTTCCCTACACCCCCCTCCCCTGCTCCCCTACTCACACACTCCCACTACTTGGCCCAGGCCTTCCCTTGTGCTGGGACATATAAAGTTTGCAAGACCAAGGGGCCTTTATTCCCAGTGATGGCCGATTAGGCCATCTTCTTCTACATATGCAGCTAGAGACACAAGCTCTGGGGGTATTGGTTAGTTCATATTGTTGTTCCACCTACNGGGTNGCAGCCCCCTTCAGTTCCTTGGGTACTTTCTCTAGCTCCTCCATTGGGGCCTGTGTTCCATCCAATAGCTGGCTGTGAGCATCCACTTCGGTGTTTGCCAGGCACTGGCATAGCCTCACAAGAGGCCGCTATATCAGGGTCCCTTCAGCAGAATCTTGCTGGCATGTGCATTAGTATCTGGGTTTGGTGGATGATGATGGGATGGATTCCCGGATGGGGTAGTCTCTGGATAGTCCATCCTTTCATCTTAGCTCTAAATTTTGTCTTTGTACCTATATCCTTTCCTTATTCTAAGGAGGAATGAAGTATCCACACAAATTCTAATGGTGCCACATAGTCTTGGTTTTTGTTGGTAAGATTCTTGCGTTTACCTTTCACCATCTGGTTATCTCTGGTATTAGATGTTCTTGCTGTCTCTGATTGGAGCTTGTTCCTCCTATGAGCATGTAAGACTGTTTCAGCACTCCTGGGATACCAGCTCTTTTCTGGTGGGACCCGTCCACAGTGGGCTGTGGAACAGCCTCAGCTTGCTGGTGCAGATTGGGGACCAGAAGGATCCTGTCCCAGATGCTCCACTGATCTTGTGCCCCATGTACTTCTGACCAGCCCCACTACACACAGTTATTGGAGAGAAAGTGGCTGTCTCACCTATGAGCCTGGGAGTGATAAAACTCTAGGGAGAACAGGTCTCTCCTGGTGAGACCCATGCACAGGGTGCTGTAGAGCAGCCTTAGCTCATGGGTGCAGATGGTTAGATGGCATTTGAAGGGAGTATTATCACCAAAATGGTATAGCTTCATTTAAAATATTTGTATGTATATATGTATGTATGTATGTATGCACATATATATGTATATATATATGCACTTATATTTAATTTTAGGTAAACATAAAATAATGCTTTCCTATAGAATTTAAAACACCATAGCATTATTTATTCCTTCTCTCTTCTTCTACCTCTATGCAGTCTTCCAGCTCCTTTCCATATTACACCCAGCTCAGTCTTTCACATTTCCTTTTCAAAACACCTGTTTCCTACTACCCTTCCCCAATTAGAGCTTCTTCCCCATGTCACTCCCTGCCATGGTCCCTTTTAACCTGCTTTGTTCTTGCAGTTACTCCAGGCTATATATTCTCATGTAAAGACTCCAAGATAGGAATAAAAACAAATTGACATTGGTCTTTCTAGTTCTGGCTCACCTCACTCAACATACTGTTTTTAGTTCCATCTATTTTCCTGACTTCATTTTTCTTTACAGCTAGATAGAATTATGGAATATATATGTATCATGTATTTATTATTGATTATTAGTTGAACAATATTTAAGTAGTTTCCATTTTCTAGCTACCGTGAATGGAGTGGCAGTGAACATGACTAAGCAAACATATGCAGAGTAGGGGTGAGTGCTTTGGGCACATGTGAGGGGTGGAATAACTGCATCATATGGTGAGTCTGTGCTTGCTGATTCACCACACCAACTGGCAGAATGAGTCTTTTCAAATGACTTTTAACTTAATTGGGTAAAATTATCTCTGATTTAAAAATGAATTCTATTGGTGGTAATAGAGATGATTGTTTTTATGGAATTGGTATTCAAAATTTCTTGTAATTGGTAGAATCTGAACTAGAGGTGATTTCATTGGAAGAAGAAATCAATTGCAAAGAGACTATAAATAATCCACAGCAGGTATGTAAATATTTGAAGTTGAATTGTCAACAATGCTGTTTTGCTTTAAGATTTTAGCATAAGTTAAAAGAAACTAACCAAGATTCTGCCAGCTAGATAGTTAAAAATGCACTACTCACTTTTATCTGATTGGCTAGGACAATAGTTTTTGACTAATATGGCAATATCAGTATTAGGGTTCTAGATCCAAAAGAGACCTAATAATGACATTGCCATATTATATCTATAGAGTCTCAAAATTTTACTGAGTTTTCAAATTAAGAATAAGCCTATTGGTCTGATTAACAAATTGTATCCTATGAAAACAATGGGATTTCATAATTAGGTAAGTGTAATTGTACATAGACTACAATATATCTGTTATTACTAGAATATCAATTTCTACTTTGTATAATTTAAATTATCCAAAGCTCAACTTTTCAGCTGGGTCACTTAAAGCAAGCTAGACCAGACCATTTTGGTGAACTTTAGATCTGGCAGCATAAATGTGGCATAAACTAAAATGTATCATATGTTGACAGATCCACCCAGAAGGGCTAGGGTTTGTCTCGAGACAGTTCTCCATCTCAGAGGGAGTTCTGGTAAACATGAATCCCTATTTTCATAGCCTCTCCATTGATAATGCTGTCCTGGTATAATTATTTGCAAGTTTTGGAGGTCTTTTCAGATTTTAGATAGGTCATAGGTTGACCAACACATTATTAATTTTCCCAATTTTAACAATGTTGAAAGTTCTAGTCCCAGAGAATTCATAATTTACCAAGTCTATTTTGGGGTACAGGAGACAGAAGAAATTCTGCAGCTGCCTAAGTCATTGGAGGAAACTCATAAAGTTGGATTGTGAACCCACATATTTGCCTTCCTTCTTAAATGTTTCAATTTATTTTCAGTAGGTAATCTGTTCATTTAAAATGATTTAGTAGCTACTAGGCACAATTTGGTAAGATTAGAAATACTCATGAGGAAGTCCATGATTTAGTAATGAAGCTATTATATAGAGAGATAACATCATAGACAGGTATGTGGCAGAAGGTCTTAATCAGTTACCTTTTTTAAAAAAAAGACTTATTTATTCATCACATGTAAGTACACTGTAGTTGTCTTTAGACACACCAGAAGAGGGCACCCGATCTTGTTATATAGATGGTTGTGAGCCACCATGTGGTTGCTGGGATTTGAACTCAGGATCTTCATGAAGAGCAGTCAGGCTCTTAACCGCTGAGCCAGTCCCAATCAGGCACCTCTTATAAGGCCTGCAGGGAATGCAGGAGCCTAAGTCAGTGCAGCCTGATTGGAGCCTAATCCAACCCAGCTGTGTGAAAGAGGAGACAACTCTGAAATGTAAGAATTTTAGTAGGAGGTGACACTAACAGGAAACCTCACTCTGTTGTAAAGATGTTGGAATTTAATACATTTTAACTTTGGTTAAACTAACTTACTTTGCCTTAAATTTGTCATTTGTGATGTCAAGACAACATTGGGTTATTAAATGGAATAAGTCATGCAAATGTTTTATCTATGTATATAATGTTAAAAACTCTGTTTATCATCTTACATTGTATTCAGGATTCTACTATGCACTCTTTGTTACTATCCAAGCTATCTCACTCCAGGGTCTTCTAGTTCAAACACTGGATGAATCTTAATTAGCATTTCATAACACACACATATATACATTATCTATCTATCTATCTATCTATCTATATATATTTATTTATTTATTTATTTATTTTTTTCAAGACAGGGTTTCTCTGTATATCCTTGGCTGTCCTGGAACTCACTTTGTAGACCAGGCTGGCCTCGAACTCAGAAATCCNCCTGCCTCTGCCTCCCAAGTGCTGGGATTAAAGGCGTGCGCCACCACGCCCAGCTTAACACTTATATTTTAAGCAAAGTGCATGGTAATATGACAAAAATTTCAAAACAAAGTGCATGTAAAAAACATTCAGCTATCTAATACTGGTGTCCTAAGTGAGCAATAATTCAAAATGAATTAAACAGATTACAAACACTTCTAGAGGTCTGACAAGGTTAAATGTTAAATACTGCATATATGTTGCCACGATGGTGGCACAGAATATATTTTTAAAAAGTATTACCATCTGTAATTTAGTTAATATTGCTTTGGGCAAAATGAGACAACTTTGACAGTATGCTATTTATACCTTATTGAAAACCATTTAATAAATTGATTTTCTCCTTTCAATTTTATGGCACTATGAAAAAATACAAAAGGAGAGGTTGTGTGATACCATTTCTGAAAAATGTGACTTAGGTTTCTCTTGTTGTGTCAAAACCATTACAACAGCATCTCCATAAAGAGATAATTTATTTTAGCTTAGAGTTGTGTTGTAGCTGATTACCAATGAAAGTCAAGGCAGGATCCCAAAGCAGGGACCAGGAGGCAGGAACTGAAGCAGAGGCCATGGGGGAATGCTGCTTACTGGCTTTCTGTCCCTGGCTTGCTCAACCTGGTATCATTATATCACCCAGGACCACCTGCTCAGGGGTGGCAGCACTCAATAGCAGGCTGTGCCCACCCACATCAATCACCAATCAAGAAAATAAACACCTCCACAGACTTTCCCATGAACCCCAATAGAAGCAATTCCTTGGTATGAACTCTCTTTCTAGGTGACTCTAGCCTTATACAAGTTGATAAAAATACTAACCAGAACATAGAGTTTCTTCTCACTGCTGTTATTCTATGTAGGGTTTATTGTTAATAAAGTTGTTAAAATGTATCTGTACAGAGTCTTATATTCTTAATACACAGGTTACTCATTTTTATGTTTCAAACTCTCTATGTGCATTTTAAAAATTGTAAAGATGCAGTCTTTTCGAGACATCTGAAATTCAATTCTTTCCCACAGTGTTTATCCATAAATAGTAATTTCTATAAGGATTCATTTTTCATGTCTTTAGATTTAGAATAGCTCTTTAAGTGGCCTCCAATTAACAATTCAGTCCCTGTTTCCACTGTCATTGTGGTGAGGTCACCAGTTTGAAAAAATTATCAGAAATGAGTAATGGGAATTTCATCAAGTGCTGATACATTGTAGTACAGTGAAGGCAGAAATGACTATGAACACAGAGATGCTTGATGGTAAATGAAACACACAAAAATTACAGCAGTATCATTCATGATTAGTTCACTCTGTTAAAACCATACATATTTCTTTTGTGACTAACAGAACCCAGGACAACGAAGTGCAAAGACAGATGCTGCCACTGAAAATCGAAGCCCATAGTTACCATGAGTCCTGAAAGCATGAAGTTGGCTACCACAAACAGCTGAAAGAGAAAAGACATAATTATATGATTAGAAAATATCTACTTTAGCCAGGCCTCAAAGAACATGATCAGGGTCTTAGAGATGATCTGTGATGAAGGAAATATGTTAAAGAACTCTTTCAATATTGGTGCTGCCCTCATGCAGAGAGGAATTCTGGACCTTGTAAGAATACTGACTGTATACAAACTGTGTGATCCTTGTACCCCCTTAGTCCTTCAGTCTTAATTTTATAAAGTGAAAAACAAACCCACATTTATCGTGGAATACTTGTAAACATGAAAATAAAAACTCAAATGACTTTGTTCAGCTTTTATTGATAGCCAATGGCATTATATATTAATTAAAATTATCTCTACAGACTGTTGACTGAATGCCCACTTCAGAAGGACTTCCTATGAAAGATTTATTCCATCAGTACATAGCAGGTTGATTTAATATGTCTAGAACAGAATATTGATAGTTCTATGCTAGAATAGTTCTGTGCTAGAAAGCAAGAAACTGATTTGATAAAAAATTTTATAAACATTTGTGGATTCAAAACGTTTTTATGATTTAAAACATTTAGAACTAGCAAATGAGTTTAAGGAAGAACTACAGGGATTTTCACCATGGAAAGGGTTGTTTTGAATTGTTTTACTAAATACAACACATGTGCTTTTTTGTGAAAATGACTGTTTTCTCCATATGTTAGATGTGAGCAGTATGATATACATCCATTTAGTATATTCTCAGTATGTCTTTTATTTCATAGAGTGCATTATTGGAGAGAAAGGAGAACATTCTAGCTTTCTTTTGTTTTGTTTTGGGGGCAGGGTCTCACTAGGTTGCCCTGCAGGGCCTGGAACTTGCTGTGTATATTAGAATGGCTTTGAAGCCAGATGACTCTGTCTGCTGCTGGAGTGTTGAGATTTGCTAAAATGTAAGGGACACACTAGCAGGACTGAACTAAGATCCCTAGCTTTTGTTTTTTAAGAAATGTAGTGCTGAGAATAGATGGCGAATATGGAGCATGGAGGTTTAATCTGATATGTATAGAATTTCTTGGCCAGTCTGAGGTGGCCATGTGCTTGCCTAGCAGGCACCAAGCCTCAGATTTGATGCCCACTCCTGACATGCCTGGTGCTCCACACCCATAGTCCCAGCACTGGGAGATAGGTGAAGGAGAATCAAGTTGGAGGTCAAGGGAAGGAAAGACCTGGTACAATAGAGAACACAATAGAAGGAGCATCTGCCAGACTTTGAGGGTGCTGATGATGTTGAGAATCTAAGAAATCTTCAGCAAGTGTCATTCCTGACATTGCCTAGAGATGAAATGTGAAGCACCAGACCTGGAGGATCTCACAGCTTTAGATGGAAGAGGTCTTGAAGATCTCGAAGAGTAAGCGGTGGGGGAGGAAGAGGAAGAGGAAAGTCCGACATCAGGTTGCAAGACAATCCTGGAGGAACAGGCACATCCAGTCATGACCCCATAAGTGTTTAGGGAGAAAACAGAGTTCCAGGGGTCTGTGAAGGGTAAAGGAAAAAAGGCTTGAAATGTCCAGAAAGTGATACCATGTTCTTAAGTGTAAGGTTCCTTCTAAATTCATAAGGGGAACCTGGAGCACATGTGGGAACGAGAGGCTGTGCTGAAGGCAAGTAGGCAAGGCAGACACTGTAGCTTTCCATTTCACCTGGCAGGTGAGACTGTTTCTGCTTCAAAGGTCACATCCAGCCACCAACACTGGAATCAGCTAGGAGACTGCTTTCTGTAGCACCTGCTGACTTCCCTTGGAGACCACCTGGGGCTAGATGCAGTTTGCAGGAAGGGAAGGTGCTGAAACCCTAGGTGTTTAAGCTAGAACACCTTTAGCAAAACATTCCCTTAGTCTTTGCAGTCTTGAGTCCAGGCAAACTCTGCTTCCCTAATAGTGACCAGGACTACTCTGTGCTGGCTGACATAGGCTGGCCAGCCATTGCACATGCACAATATCCAGCAGAAACTCCACCCTCCTGTGTTTACAAGCGTTGCCTACCAACAGGTATGCCATCCCCTCCACCCCCTATCCTGGCAATTGACAGAAGTCTTAGTACTGCTGTCCTTGGGCAGCTTGCTGTGGCAGTTGCTGGACTTGCTTGCTCGTGCTCCATTTGGCTTAGGGGGAAAAGGTAGCCAAGGGAGGAGCAAGGCCCACCCTTAACACCATGAAGGAAATCCTGGGCTTCTGGAATCAAAGTCAATTGTCCTTACTATCCTCTTACAACCTGAGCTGGACATTTCTGGGTCCTGGACATCAATGTGACAGTGTTGGTACCCTCCCCTTTCCTAGACACCTCAATGCTTACAAGGTCTTGTGAAAGTGTCACAAGGTTATGAGCCTGGGTGATGTTGCCATAGTGTAGCATAGGCTTATTCTCAGCAGCAATGGAAGGAATAGCTGAGACAGGAAGAGCAAGTGACTGAAACTGGGAGGAAGTCAGGGGTAGGCTGTAGAGGTAAAGCACTGGCTATCTGGTCAAGGGATCATGGAGAAGAGAGAGGCAATAGTTTTCTACAGCCAGAAAGGACTTCCTACTAACCCGTGGGCCTGATGTAGGGAAAAGGGGGTGAAAAAGCTACCAATCCCTCAGCTTCCCACAATACCCACCAATCCCTGAGCACTTCTCATCATCCCAAGCTCAGGACTTGAAATCCCACCAATCCTCACTCTGGAAATCTCTGCCCTGAGAAGCTCCATTCCATCAGAAATCATACATAACCACTGCCCCTTTGTCCAGTTCCTATTGTTCACTCCTGGAGCAGAGGGCAGCCTTCCCTGGATTCCTTCCTCCTCTTCCTGGATTCTTTCCTTCAATAAATCTCCTTTATGAGATTTACTGCCCGGAGTGACTCATCAGAAGAAGCTGAGAAGAAAAGAAGCAAAGATTAGAAGAAGCAGAGAAGAAGGAGCTGGGCTGAGGCTCCTGAGTGCCTCAGCTCAGCTGGACATACCCTTCCTGGGGAGCTATAATGTCTCTGCTGAGGAGGCTTCCTCTTAGAGCTGTAAGGTTCCTAAAAATCCCACGTCTCAGGATACTCTTCCTTTGGGGTACTGTCCCACCTCAGAGCTGTGTGGTTCTTGGGTGTCAGGGTCCCAGGATGCCCTTCCATTTGAGCAGAAACACACCACCAACTCAGGTGACAGAGAAAACACTACCTTTATAAACTTTGTATGCTTTGTAAACCATCAAGGCAAGAAAGTGGCCAAACTGCAGGCCTAAGGAGCTCCAGAGACCAGGCCCCACCCCCAGACTTTCTAAGGGCCCTAACTGTTGGTTTTCTAATAGCTGTAAAGGACTCTTTTAGCTCCAAGGTGGGAGAGTGGCCAAGCCCTTCCTTACAAGAAAAAATTCCACCAATCCCTAAACAATAAAACCTCCCAATCCCTGAGCTTGAAGGCAGCAGTGTGGAAGGCAGGAGCCTTTTGCACTTGGAGTCCAGGTTCTTATCATCACCATTCCTGTCTTCCTAGAACTCACCTTTCTATCCTTAGTTTCATTCTCATGCTTTCTGGGATGTCAGACATGCTGCACTGGCCTGGCTCAGTCTTGACAGTGTTCCCTTGCATTCCTGGGTTGGCAATTGCCTTTAGTTCGTGTGTGTGTGTGTGTGTGTGTGTGTGTGTGTGTGTTTATGTGTTTGTCTTGCACACATGGGGGCAGAAGACAGCTGTGGAAAGTACAATCAGAAGAGCAGTGTTCTTTGCATAGACAAATCTAGTTGAGGCTTTTAATGTACATAGGTCTCGTTTTTGTATGAGAGTGTTTGTAGCAGCCCCATTCCCAGATGCCTCAAAAGACACATAGCCAAGAAATATCCATCCAGCCTGTATCCCTTTGCTGTGTTATCAAAGTGTAAACCTATTAGTTTAGAAATTTTGAATTGTTTTCTGGCCTATGCGTCTCACCTGAGCAGATCATCAGCATGCCAGGGCAGCAGATCAATGGTGTGCATGTCCCTCTGAAGACCCCACAGTCTGAAGGCCTTCCAGGAGGTCTGCTATAGCCAGGGTCATGGGCCTCTAAGGATATCTGCAGCAATGCAGGGACCCAGCAGGCAGGCTCTTGACAGAGATACCCAGGCCAGTTGACACTAGAGATTACCAGATAGTGGCAAGTGCAACATAAGGAACAGAAGTCAATATACTCTGGTATCATTAGAACTCAGTTGTCCCACCACAGCAAGCCCTGGACATCCCAACACACTGGAAAACTGACCTAAAATCTTATCTCATGAAGATAATAGAGTCCTTTAAGGAGGATACAAATAACTCACTGAAAGAAATACAGCAGAACACATGTAAATATGTAGAAGCCCTTAAAGAGGAAACAATTAATTACCTTAAAGAAATATAGGAAAACACAATCAAACAGATGTAGGAATTGAACAAAGCAGTCCAAGACCTATAAATGGAAGTAGAAACAATAAAGAGAACACAAACAGAGGCAAACCTGGAAATGGAAAACCTAGGAAAGAGGTCAGGAACTGCAGATTCAAGCATCAAAAACAGAATACAAGAGTTAGAAGAGAGAATCTCAGATGTAGAATATACTGTAGAAGAAATTGACATAAGAGTTAAAGAAAATACAAAACATAAAAAAACTCCTAACCCAAAACATCTGGGAAATATAGAACACAATGAAAAGACCAAACCTAAGAATAATAGGAATAGAAGAGAGCTAAGATTCCCAGGTCAAAGAACGTGAGAATGTCTTCAACAAAATAATAGAAGAAAACTTTCTCAACCTAAAGAGAGAGGTGGCTTTAAATGTACAAGAAGCCTATAGAAAACCAAATAGATTGGACCAGAAAAGAAAAGCCTCTCATCACATAATAATCAAAACAGTAAATACACAGAACAAAGAAAGAATATTAAAAATTGTAAGGGAAAAAGGCCAAGTAACATATAAAAGCAGACCTATCAGAATTACATCAGACTTCTCAACAGAGACCCTTAAAGCCAGAAGAGCATGGACAGAGGTCAGGCACACTCTAAGAGAACACAAATGACAGCCCAGAGTACTATAAGTGGCAAAATTCTTAATCATCATAGATGGAGAAACCAAAATATTCCAGGACACAACCAAATTTAAACAATATTTATGTATCAATACAACCCTACAGTAGATGCAAGAAGGAAAACTCCAACAAAAGGAGGGTACCTACACAAAAGAAAACAAGATATTAAGCATCTCACAACAAAACTTAAAGAAGAGAATCACATACATATAACGTCACCTACAATGACAAACATAACAGGAACTAACAAACATTTGTTTTTAACATATTTCATATCAATATCCCCAATAAAAAAGACATAACAGACTGAATATGCAAGCATGATCCAGCATTTTGCTGTATACCAGAAACACATTTCAATAACAAAGATAGACACTACCTCGGAGTAAAAGGCTGGAAAAAACGTTTCCAAGCAAATGGTCCTAAATAAAAAGTGGGAGTTGCCATCCTAATATCCAATAAAATAGATAACCAAAACTTATCAAGTATGATGAGGAATGACACTTCATATTCATCAAAGGAAAAATCTACCAGGATGAACTCTCAATTCTAAACATCTATGCCCCAAATGCAAGAGCACCCACATTCATAAAAGAAGCTTTACTAAAGCTCAACACACACACTGAATCCCCCACGATAATAGTGGGAGATTTCAACACCCCACTCTCACCAATGGACAGATCCTGGAAACAGAAACTAAACAGAGACACAGTGAAACTAAGAAAAGTAATGAACCAAATGGATTTTTAACAGGTATCTATAGAACATTTCACCCTAAAGCAAAAGAATACACCTGTATTCAACAAAACTGGAAAATGTAGATGAAATGTTTGATTTTCTAAACAGATACCCTGTACCTAAGTTAATTCAAGAGCAGGTAAATTATCTAAACAGACCCATATACCCTAACAAAATAGAAGCAGTCATTAAACATCTCCCAACTAAAAAAAGTCCAGGGCCAGATGGCTTTAGTGCTGAATTCAACCAGACTTTTCAAGAAGAGCTAATATCAACACTCCTCAAACCAGTCTATAAAATAGAAACAGAAGAAACATTATTTAATTCATTCTATGAAGCCCCACTTACTTTGCTACTCAGAATTTTGCAAGATTTTCAAAGAGCTGATTCCAATACTGCTCAAATTATTCCACAAAATGCAAAGAGAAGGATCATTGCCAGCACATTCTATGAGACTACAGCAATCTTGATTCCTAATCATACAAAGACTCAACAAAAAATATTTCAAGCCAAATTCCATTATGAACAAAAGAAATACTCAAAAAACAAAATGAAAGAAAGAAAAGAAAAGAAAAGAAAAGAAAAGAAAAGAAAAGAAAAGAAAAGAAAAAGAGAATACTGGTAAACTGAATCCAAGAACAAATCAAAAATATCATCTACCAGGAGCCAGTAGGCTTCATTCCAGAAATGCAGGGGTGGTTCAATATTAATCAACACAATATACCATATAAAGAACTGAAAGAAAAAAAAACATGATCATTTCATTAGATGATGAGAAAACCTTTGACAAAGTACAACACCCCTTCACATTAAACACCTTGGAAAAATCAGGAATTTAAGGCATATACCTAAACATAATAAAAGCAATATACAGCAAACCAGTAGCCAACATCAAATTAAATGGAGAGAAATTTGAAGCAATCACACTAAAATTAGTGACAAGACATAGTTGCCCACTCTCTGCCTGTCTATTCAATATAGTTCTTGAAGTTCTAGCTAGAGCAATAAGACAACAAAAGGAGGTCAAAGGAATACAAATTGGAAAGGAAGAAGTCAAAATATCACTACTTGCAGATGATATGATAGTGTACATAATGGAATGTATGTATTCCATTATTCTACCAGAGAACACTTACAGGTGATAAACAACGTCAGCAAAGTGCTGGATAAAAAATACTCAAACAAGTCAGTAGCCTTCCTCTATACATAGGATAAACAGTAGTCACAAATAGTATAAAATATTTTTGTGTAACTGTAATCAAGCACGTGAAAGATCCATATGACAAGATCGTCAAGATTCTGGAGAAAGAAATGGAAGAATACCTCATAAGATGGAAAGATCTCCCATATTAATGGATAGGTAGGATTAACATAGTAAAAATGGCCAACTTGCCAAATTCAATCTACAGATTTAATACAATACCCATCAAATGTAGTACATTTACAGGATGGAATACAACTCAGCTACAAAAAATAATCACATCACAATATTTGCAAGCAAATGGCATGAACTAGAAAATGCCATCCTGAGTGAGGAAACCAAGCCCCAAAAGGACATGTATGGTATATACTCACTAATGCCCCAAAGCTCAGATTATCCATGATATAACTCACAGACCATGTGGAGCTTAGAAGAAGGAAGGCCAAAGTCTGTATGCTTTATTCCCATTTAGAAGTGGGAACAAAATAATCTTGGTAGGCAGAGGGAGGGAGGGACTTGTATGGGAATGAGGTCTGGGAGGGAAAAGAGGCAGAAGGAACAGGTATGGGAAGAGAAGTCCAGAGCACCAGGAGAAGAGTAGAAATATGTAACAGTGTAGGGTGGTGAAAGAGGCTAACCACTAGAAAACCACAGACCCCAGGGATGCAAGAGTCTTCCACGACCCAATGGGGATGACATTAGCTGAAATACACAACAGCAGGAAGATAGAATCTGAAGAGACCCCCTCCAGTAGATAGGCATGGTCCCAAGATGAGGGATAGGGCCATGCATCTGTCTCAAAAATTTTAATCCAATTCTGTTGCTGTATAAAGACAACACAGGGACAAAATTGTAGCAGGGACTGAAGGAAAAGCCATCTGGAGACTGCTCCACCTTGGGATACATCTCATTCACAGCCACCAAACCCTGACACTACTGCTGATGACAAGAAGTGCTTGTAGACAGGAGCCTATGGCTATCCTCTCAGAGGCTCTGTCAGTACTTGACTAAGACATATGCATAAACTCACAGTCAACCATTGGATTGAGCCCTGGGACACCAATGGAAGAGTTAGGGGAAGGACTGAAGGAGCCAAAGAGGTTTGCAACCCCTTAAGATGAACAACTGTCAACTAACTGGATCCCTCAGAGTGACCAGGTACTTAACCAACAACCAAAGAGTATACATGGGTCTATGGCTCCTGATACTAGTTAGCTGAGGATTGCCTTATCTGGCATCAGTTACAAGGGTGGGGGAGGTGCTTGGCCCTGTGGAGGCTTGTTTTCCAGCAAAGGAAGATGATACAGTGGTGAGACAGGAGTGGATAGGTGGATGGAAGAGCACCCTCTTAGAGGCAAAGGGGAGAGGGGATAGGATAGAGGGTTTGCAGAGGGGATACCAGAAAGTGGGACAATATTTGAAATGTAAATAAATAAAACATTAAATTAAAAATAAATTTAATTCATTATTACTGTTTTGTTAATTATTTACTTTACGTGTTGTTAATTGCTTACCTCCCAGACACCCCTTCCCACAATCCTTCCCCATCCCACCTCCCCTTCTCTTCTGAGTGGTTGGGGGCCTCCTTAATATCCCCCTACCCAAGTATATCTAATCTCTTGAGGCCAGACACATCCTTACCCACTGAGGTCAATTAAGCACTCAGGTAGAAGGACATATCCCAAGTACAGGCAATAGCTGTTGGAATAGCACTTTCTCCAGTTGTTTGAAACTCACATTAAGCCCTAGATTTACAACTGCTACTTATTTCTGGGGTAGCCTGGGTTTAGCCCATGTATGTTTTTTTGCTTCTTGGTTCAGTCTCTGAGATCCCCAAGGGTCCAGGTTAGTTGATACTGTTGGTCTGCCTGAGGAGATTGTATCCTTCCTCCCATTCTTCCTTAAGAGTCCCCAAATGCCATCCACTGTTTGCCTGTGGGTTTCCACATCTGTCTTAGTCAGCTGCTGGGTGGAACCTCCCAGATGAGAGCCATGCTAGAATCTCATCTGCAAGCATAACAGAGCATCATTAATAGGGATTCATGCTCACCCATGGCATGTGAATGCCACTTAAGATTTTAAATTTAAACATTCTATTGGTTGTAAGATGGAATATCAGAGTCATTTTGATTTGCATTTTCCCAGTGACTAAGGACACTAAACAGCTCTTTAAGTGCTCCTCGGCCACTAGAGATTCTTCTGTTGAGAATTCCTTGTTTGAAACTCAAATTAAGGCCTGTATCTTGTCTTCTCACTGGGGTATTTGGTTTGTTGGTGTCTAATTTCTTGTGTTCTTTATATATTTTGGGCATTACTCCTGTTTTGGATGTAGGGTTGGTGAAGATCTTTTCCACGATCTAGGCTGTTCTGTCCTATTGATGGTGCCCTTTGCCTTACAGAAGATTTTCCACTTCCTGAGGTCCCATTTATTAAGTTGATCTAAGTTTGATCTCAGGGTCTGAGCTGTTGATATTCTGCTCAGGAAGTTGTCTCCTGTACCAATGCATTCAAGGCTATTTCCCACATTCTCTTCTATTAGATTTACTGTATCAAGTTTTATGTTGAATTCTTTGATCTATTAAGACTTGAGTGTTGTACAGGGTGCTAACATGAATCTATTGGCATTTTGTAACATGAAGAGATCCAGTTAGACTAGCACTATTTATTGAGGATACTTTATTAATTACCCCATTGTATAGTTGTGGCTTCTTTGTCAAAAATCCAGTGTCAGTAGATGTGAGGATTTACTTCTGGGTCTTCAAGTCAGTTTCATTGACCAACCTGTCTGCCCTTATGCGAATATTATGCATTTTTACTAGTATTTTTTGTAGTACAGCTTGAAATCAGGGATGGTATTTCCAGGAGTTCTTTTATTGTACAGGATTGCTTTATCTATCCTGTGTTTTTTTTGTATGCATTGGTGAGTATTTTTCTTTCAAGGTAAAGGATTGTATTGGAATTATAATGGGTATTGTGTTGAATCTGTAGATTGCTTTTTGTAAGATGGCCATTTTTAGTAGGTTAATCTTTTAAATCCATGAGCATGGACATCTTTCAATCTTCTGATATCTTTTTCAATATCTGACTTCAGAGACATGAAGCTCTTGTCATAGAGGTATTTATCTTGCTTAGAGTTACATCAAGATACTTTATATTTTTGTGGCTATTTTGAAGAATGTTGCTTCCCTAATTTCTTTCTCAGCCAAATTGATTTAACTATAAAGCACTGCTACTAATTTGAGTTAATTTCATATCTTGCCACATTGTTGAATATGTATATCAGGTCTGGCAGGTCTCTGGTATAATTTTTGGTGTCATTTATAATATCATATCACCTGTGAATAGCAATACTTGGAATTCTTCCTTTCCAATGTGTATCCCTTTAATTTCCTTCAGTTGCCTTGCTACTCTAGCTACAACTGTACTGTAACAATGAAAGAGACTACAATGACTGGTGCAGCATTAACTCACACTCTAAATTGTGAACAATGCAGATTTAGCTCAAGTAGTAGTTCTAATGAAGCCTTTCTTTTGAGATGAACTATTTATTGACTGTTAGGAACTGGATGAATGATAATGGCACCCATTAAGATTGAAGATTGTGAGAAAAAACAGTGGGGAGAAAATAAGAAAGCAGTTTTCCAGTGAGATCCTGGTAAGATGTATATTTGTCCCCCATGTTGATGATGCTTGTCCAATTTGTAGATGTTTAGAGACTCCCAAGGGAAACTCCAATGTGAGCCTTGTAAATGTGGGAGGGGGGCTTCTAACCTATGGATCTCATAATGAGAGTGCTTTTAGCCAGTTTCCTGTCCCAGTTCATGGCTCTGTTGCTGTGTGTGTCTTCCTTCCTCATGGGTCATCGGCTACTAGTCCATGAGTGATGGGGGAGCTGAAGTTAGGTGGGCCGTGTTTGCATAGCCCCAGAGTATGATTGTGACAGAATGAGTGACTCTCAGTGAGGCAGCTCTGCTTTATCAGGGGTGAGGAACGGCTATCTAGTTTTTGGGAAGAGGGTGGGTATTTCCAGGTTGAGTATGTATTATTGGCTGGAGCTTATGGTACTGGCAATGCCTCATTTGCATGGATAAGCATATCAGGACTCCCTAGTGCTTGCTGTACAGGTTCTTATCAGGAGAAAGGAAGTTGAACCTGTAATCTCAATAAGGCTGTGTGACATTCTTTAAGAAGAGAATGTTTGGGTCAGGCTCCCCAAATCAGGCAGAGAAGAGGAATTCCCACCAAAACAGGACAGTCCTCCATTTTGCTCCTAGCTCAGGAAAGCTGTCCATACCTGGGAGAGGACAACCTTAAGAGCTGAGTGTCCCAACACTGCTATAATACAACCCTGATGATAACCAGATCAGAGGAGGAAAGTGTTCGTGTCTGTTTAAAATGGAAGCCAAGGCTTGAGACAGAGGCAGGATATTGAATGCAGAAACACAAAAAGAGTGCATGGAAGACTAACACTCTTTCCTGTGTTGTTTCCAGGCTCATGTTCAGTCACATATCACACTGACATAATCACCAAAAGAAGGAAGGAATTATGGGGCTCATGAGAAATAAAGGAGTAAATAATTAAAATGTTGAAAATGTTCCTAACTTAAGCAGACACATCTAATAGCTTGAATAAGATGAAGGCAAGACTGCTCTAAGGGGCAGCTATCAAGACAGGCCTTACAGGACAGGATCACTTCTCATTCATCACACTAAGTGGTACCATGTTTCTACTGAAAAAAAATTGCAAAGATGGCTGGGTGTGGTCGTTCATTTTGTTAATCCTGTCATATGGGAGGCAGAGGCAGGCAGATTTCTGTTAGTTCTGGGTCATCATGGTCTTGGAGGTGAGTCCAGCCTGCTCACTGTTAGTGAATAATAAGCACCACCCCAAACAACCAAAACAAACCCCCCCAAAACCCCGCAAAACCACACCAGTGGGGCTCAGTGGCTTTTTTGCCTTGGGAAGGAAGTCAAAGTAAGGGCAGCTTGACTGACAGGTTTTTAGGAAACCTCTCTTGGAGACTAAAGCAGTGCAGGTTTCAGCAGGTTCCAGCAGGACCCAGGAGGCTCTAGCAGGGCCCAACAAATGTGTGGTCTCTCAGATCCAAGGCTAGATTGAGCTAGTAACTCAATTTCCCAGATCAGGCCATGAGCGTAAACAGCAAGCATTCTGAGAACTTCTATCATAGGAGTTTGATCTAGGCTTTCTAATTGGTTGGATTGCACATGCCCGTGCTTTTTTTTATTTTTTATTTTTATTCTTATAAGGACAACATTTAATTGTGGCTGACTTATAGGTTCAGAGGTTTGGCTTGTTATCATCAAGGCGGGAGCATGGCAGCAACCAAGCAGGCATGGTGCAGGATGAGCAGAGAGTTCAGCATCTTGTTCTGAAGGCAAACAGAGAAGGCTTGCTTCCAGGCGTCTAGGACTAGGGTCTTAAAGCCCATGCCCAAGGTGACACACCTCCTCCAACGAGGCCACACCTACTACAACAAGACCACACCCCCTAATAGTGCCAAAGATATTCAAACCACCATAGTCATATACCTTCCTTAAGGAGAATGCCCATGCTTTGATGCGTTGCTTGGCAACAGTGGGGTGGACGGCAGTTGACAGGAGTACCGGTTTTGCCTGGTCTCTGTCCTACTGAGCTCTTTTGTGGGTGCTTTGTTGTGGTGGTGGTGGTGGTAGTGACAAAACTCACTTGGCCTCCTTTCTGATATATAACAGTGTGTTGATGATGAGGGTGGCCAACAACCAAGGGGGAGGGTAGGGCTAGGCTGACTCGGGGTGGGTGGGTGGGTGGGGAGCTCCAACATGAAGAAGTTCTCTGGCTACGGGACTCCAAGGCCTTCTTCCTCTGGCCCCTCCACCAGCCAGCGGGGGTCCTTCCAGCCCCCTCGAAGGCAGTGCTGGGATGCTCCTAGCCAAACTTCTTTCAGACCGCTCAAAAGCGACAGAGCTTTTGAAACGATCCAGAAGGCTGCGAGCAGCGGTGGTGTTTCCACGATTCAGAGCACGCTCAAACTTGGAAAAAATGGCACAAATGACCAAGACAGGAATGACAGGTAACTGGGACTGGGCCTCAGGGCTAAGACACAGGTTGGGAGTCATGTGACAAACGATGTGCCAGCTTTCCTAAGTAGCCCAGAAAACTAGAGAAAGGAGAGAACTGCCAATGCATTCACTGCTGGTGACTAGTATGTTAACCTTTGTCATTAAGATGTCTTGGAGATGAAAGGTGCTCATCTCTGTGCTTGGCAGTTATTCTACTGTTCCATGAAGGGTGGGAGGCGGGAGCCACTGACTTAGAGCTCTTCACCACCCAACTTTCTTGATTCTTGAATTTCTTAATGTTTTGATATTCAGCTCTCTTTTCTGTGACTGTCTGATGTACCTGTTTTTCTTCCAGGCACTATAGTAGTAGTTTGACCTCATTTTCATCCACATGCCATTATATTTTATTCCTTCAATCCTGCAAAGTAACTCACTTTAAAATAGTAGGCGCCCTTTCAATTTGGGGTCTGAGTACAGCTCTGTGAAGAACCACCATGGGCTCCTGCAATGCTAATTTTACCCTTTGGAGTCATTTTCTAGCTGAATCGCAGACTTCTGGAAACTATGGTCTTACCATGTAGCCCAGGGCAGAAATTCAGGACCACATGGTTTATCTTTTGAAAGACTTAACTGTCCTTGACCAGTGGAGAGTCACACAGGCTGACCTTGATATTTCTTTGTGTTGTTCATCATCTGAAAACTATAGTGTAGCTTTGGTTTTTTTTTGCCTCAGCTCTTTTGTATAGAGTGGTTGTTTCCTTCACTTTTCTCAATCTGTACATCACAAAGAATTCACACCCTATATGCCATCCTTCTTAGATGGCACCTTAATTTTTTCTTTATCTATGAATTCTGCCATGAACTCATGAAGTATTATTATACATTTATTGGTAATGAAATATTTCTTGTGATGTGCAACTTCATGAATATTTTTCACATAATTATTATTATATATTATTTTTACTCTATACTAATATATTCTAGTAACACTTAATGGTTTTAGAAGTAAAGAATAAATCTTAATGCAAAGCTGAAAATTTATTATGGTATCATGTTATTATATACTTACAGGTTCATTTCACATAAATAATTAGACATCATTTTAATTGCAGTTTTCTGAAAATAATGTATTGAATATATTTATCTCAAATACAGGTTTTCTTCCCACTCATAGAAATTTTCCTTCAAGAGTAGCAATGATGACCACAATCATAATAGGGAGAAGGAAAAAATGACTTCAGACTAAAAAGCTATCTTAAGTTTGTTCATTACTTTTTTCAACTGTCAAAAGAAAGAAGTTATTTAAATCTGAGACAGTAATCATAGATAGTGCTACCTCCCAGAACAGGAGGAAGCAAAAGTTTAGGTTGGAGATAAGGTGAAGGGAAAACCAGAGGTGTCAACAGACAAATCCAAAGTGGCTTCATGAAGTCGGGAAAAGAGAAATATGGGCACAAGAGAATAGCTATGAGCTTTATAAAGTTGTGTGCATTAGCATGTTGGAACATTTTGGACAAGATGGCCCTTTCCCTCTCATTGTGCTTGATGAACACCAGATGACTGTGGAAGTCCATTTATGTATGTCAGCAGCTTGAAAGTCCAACTGGCATACCCTGTGACAGCTTTACTCTTACTTAGAGACTCTGCATAATGCTATGTATTTTTCTCATTGGCAGTTGACACATTTCTGGTATGTTTTGTATTTTATCCTTATGATCAGTTACTCATCATAAAACTTTATCAATTTATTTATTTATTATTTACACAAGATACTTTATTCCCCCCATCCACCCTCAGACTGTTCCATATCCCACACCTCCTCCCAAGCCCCTGTCTCCACATGAATGCCCTCAGCCCCCACCCCACCTGACCTCTAAATTCCCTGGGGTCTCCAGTCTCTTGAGGATTAGGTGCATCACCTCTAAATGAACATGAACCCGGCAGTCCTCTTCTGTATTTGTGTTGGGGCCTCATATCTGCAGGTATATGCTGCCTGTTTGGTGGTCAAGTGTTTGAGAGAATTCAGGGGTCGAGATTAATCGAGACTGCTGTTCCTCCTACAGGGTCACCCTTCCCCTCAGCTTCTTTCAGCCTTCCCTAATTAAACAACAGGGGTCAGCTGATTCTGTCCACTGGTCGGGTGCAAATATCTGTATCTGACTCTTTCAGCTGCTTGTTGGGTCTTCCAGAGTGAGGTCATGCTAGATCCCTTTGTGAGTGCTCCATAGCCTCAGGAATACTGTTAGGCCTTGGGACCTTCATTTGAGCTTGATCACACTTTGAGCCTGTCACTGAATCTTCTTTTCCAAAGGTTCCTCTCCATTTGCATCCCTGTAGTTTTTCAGACAGGAACAATTATAGGTCAACTTGTGACTGTTGAATGGCCTCCCTCTCCCTCATTAATTCTGTGTCTTCCTGCTGGAGGTGGGCTGTATAAGTTCCCTCTCCCTACTGTCTGGCATTTCATATAACATCCCTCCCTTTGAGACCTGAGAGTCTCTCACCTCCCAGGTCTCTGGTGCCTTCTGGAGGGTCCCCCAACCTCCTATCTCCCAAGGTTGCCTGTTTCCATTCTTTCTGCTGGCCCTCACTCATTTTCCCTCACACAATAGCAGATCAGGTTCCCCTCTCCCCCATACTGCCCTGTCCCATCCACTTTCCCTCCCATATTCCTCCCTCCCTCCCCACTTGTGATTACATTCTTCTTCCTCCCAAGTGGAACTAAGACATCCTTCCTTGGGCCCTTCAGCTTTTTGACATTTTTGAGTTCTGTGGACTATGTCTTGGGTATTCTTTCTTTCTTTCTTTCTTTCTTTCTTTCTTTCTTTCTTTCTTTCTTTCTTTCTTTCTTTCTTTCT
>NW_018391941.1:12963-29445 GCF_900095145.1 Mus pahari | reverse complement strand
CTCCCTCCTTCCTTCCTTCCTTCCTTCCTTTCTTTCTTTTCTTTCTTTCTTTCGTTCTTTTTTTTTTTTACTAATACACACTTATTAGTGAGTACATACCATGCATGACCTTTTGGGTCTGAGTTACCACACTCAGGATAATATTTTCTAGTTCCATCCATCTGCCTGCAAAACTCAGGATGTCCTCGTTCTTAATAGCTGAGTCGTATTCCATTGTGTAAATGTACCCTATTTTCTGTATCCATTCTTCTGTCGTGGGACATCTGAGTTGTTTCCAGCATTTGGCAATCACAAATAAGGCTTGTATGAACATAGTGGAACAAGTGCCCCTGAGGAGTGGTGGGGCATCTTTTGGGTATATTCCCAAGTGTGGTATTGCTGGGTCTTCAGGTAGATCTATTTCCAATTTTGTGAGGAACCTCCAGATTGATTTTCAGATTGGTTGTAGCAGTTTGCAATCCCACCAGCAATGGAGGAATGTTCTTCTTTCTCCCATCCTCACTAACATGTGCTGTCACCTGAGGTTGTGATCTTAGCCATTCTGACTGGTATAAGGTAGAATCTCAAGGTCATTTTGATTTGTATTTCTCTGATCACTAAGGACTTTGAACATCTCTTTAGTTGCTTCTCAACCATTTAGGATTCCTCAGTTCTGAAACCTATGTTTAGTACTCTAACCCGTTTTTTATTGAGTTGTTCAGATTTTTGGTGGTTACCTTCTTGAGTTTTATTATTTATTTATTTATTTATTTATTTACTTATTTATTTAGGATATTAGCCCTCTATGAAATGTGTGGTTATTGAATATTTTTTCCCAATTTGTAGGTTGCAGATTTGTCTTATTGACTATGTCCTCTGCCTTACAGAAGCTTTCCAGTTTCATGGAGTCCTATTTATTACTTATTGATCTTAAAGCATGAGTTATTGGTGTTCTGTTTAGGATATTTCCCCAGTCAGTGGGTTCAAGGTTCTTTCCCACTTTCTTGCCTATTAGATTCAGTGTATCTGTTTTTTTGTTGAGGTTTTGATCCACTTGGATTTGGGTTTTGTGCAAGGTGACAAACATGGGTCTCTTTTCATATTTTACATACAGATAGTTAGTTAGACCAGCACCATTTTTGTAGATGCTTTCTTTTTTCCATTGCATATTTTTGGCTTCTTTGTCAAAGATCAAGTGTCTGTAAGTGTATGGTTTTATTTCTGGGTCTTCAATTCTATTCTATCGATCTAAGTGTCTGTCTCCGTACCAATACCACACATTTTTTTTTTAACCACTATTGCTCTGTAGTAAAGTTTGAGGTCAGGGATGGTGAATCCTTCAGTCATTCTTTTATTGCTAAGAATTCTTTTTGCTATTCTGGGTGTTTTACCTTTTCAGATGAACTTGAGAATTGCTTTTTCCATGACTTTGTAGAATTGTTTTGGGATTGTGATGGGGATTGCTTCGAACCTATAGATTGCCCTTGCTAGGATGGCCATTTTTGTGATGTTAATTCTCCCAGTCCATGAACATGGGAGAACTCTTTCTTTTCTGAGATCTTCAATTTCTTTTTGAGAGACTTAGTCTTTCACTGTTGGTTAAATTTACCCTAAGATACTTTATATTATTTGTGGCTATTGTGAAGGGAGTTGTTTCCCTAATTTCTTTCTCAGCTTGTTTATCATTTGTATAAAGGGAGGCTACTGATTTATTTGAGTTAATTTTATATCTGACCACTTTGCTGAAGTTATCAGCTGGAGAAGTTCTCTGGTAGAATTTTTGGTGTAGCTTACATATACTACCATATCATCTGCAAATAGTTATACCCTTATTTCTTATTTGCCAGTTTAGATCCCCTTAATCTATTTTTATTGTCTTATTGTTCTAGTTAGCACTTCGGGTACTATATTGAATAGATATGTGGAGAGTGTGCATCGTTATCTTGTCCCCATTTTTAGTGGGATTGCTTCAAGTATGTCTCAGTTTAATTTGATATTGGTTGCTGGTTTGCAGTAAATTGCTTTTATTATGTTTAGGTATCGGCCTTGAATTCCTGATCTCTCCAATACTTTTAACATGAATGGGTATTGTATTTTGCAAATGCTTTTTCTGCATTTAATGAAATGATCATGTGTTTTTTCCTTTGAGTTTGTTTACATAGTGGACTGAATTAATTGATTTTCTTATATTAAACCAACCTTATATCTCTGGGATGAATCCTACTTGATAGTGGTGAATGATGGTTTTGGTGTCTTCTTGGATTTGGTTTTCAAGAATTTTATTGACTATATTTCTATCAATATTCCTAATCAAGATTTATCTGAAGATTTTTTGGGGGGTGGGTGGGTTCTTGTGTGGTTTGGATATCAGAGTAATCATGGCCTCATAGAATGAATTAGGTAGTGTTTCTTCTCTTTCTATTTTATGGAATAATTAGAGGAAAATCATTACCAGGTCTTCCTTGAATGTCTGGTAGTATTTTCCACTAAATCCATTTGGCCTTGCAACACCTCCCCCCCTTTATTTTTTGGTTGGGAGGTTATAAATGACTTCTTCTATTTACTTGTGCAGTATAGGCCTACTTAGATAGTGCACCTGGTGTCTATTTAACTTTCGTATGCGGTATCTGTCTAGAATAACATCCATTTCATCTAGATTTTCCAGGCTTTTTGAGTATAGTAGGCTTTTATTGGAGGGTCTGACTTTTTTTTGTACTTCCTCCATTCCTGTTGTTTTGTCTCTTTTTTCATTTCTGACTTTGTTAATTTGGATACTGCCTCTAGGTCCTTTAGTTACTTTGGCAAGGGGTTTATCTATCTTGTTGATTCTCTCAAAGAACTAGCTTCTGATTTCATTGATTCTTTGTATGGTCCTCTCTTTATCTATTTGGTTGATTTTTGCCATGGATTTGACTATTTCCTGCTTCTACTCCTCTTGTGTGAGTTTGCTTGTTTTTGTTCTATAGCTCTCAGGTGTGCTGTTAAGTTCTTAGTGCAAGATTTCTCCAGTTTATTTACCAGGGCACTTAGTAATTATGAACTTATGAACTTTCTTCTTAGCACCGCTTTTATTGTGTCCTACAAGTTTGTGTATGATGCGTCAACATTTTTCTTATCTTCCAGGAAGTTTATAATTTCTTCCCTGACCAAGTTATCATTGAGTAAAGAGTTGTTCCATTTTGTCCTGGAATATTTTGTTTTCTCCATCTATGTTGATTGAGGGTTTTTCTGGTAATAATATCCTGGGTTGGCATTTGTGTTCTTTTAGAGTCTGAATGACCTCTGACCAGGCTCTTCTGGCTGAAAAGTCTTCTGCTGAGAAGTCTGGTGTAATTCTCATAGGTCTACTTTGTATGTTACTTGGCCCTTTTCCTTGCAGCTTTTAATATTCTTTTTTTTTGTTGTTCTATGCATTTATTGTTTTGATCATTATGTGGCAAGAGAATTTTCTTTTGTGGCCCCATTATTTGGTATGGTTTCTTGTGCCTTTATGGGTATCTCTTTCTTTAGTTTGGGGAAGTTTTCTTCTATGGTTTTGTTGATGACATTTTCATGTCTTTGAGGTGGAATCTTGGTTCTCCTCTCTTTAAATTATTCTTAGATTTGGTCATTTCATTATGCCCTGAATTTTCTGGATGCTCTGGGTTAGGAGTTTTTTTTGTTTTGAATTTTCTTTGACAGTTGAGTCAATCTCTTCTGTGGTATCTTCTCCACCTGAGATTCTCTCTTGTATCTCTTGTAATATGTTGGTGATACTTACATCTGTAATTCCCAACCTCTTTCCTAGGTTTTCCATATCCAGGTTTGCCTCCATTTGTGTTTTCTCCTTCCAGTCTTAGGTCTTGGATGGCTTTATTCAATTGCTTCACCTGTTTTCTTGTGTTTTCCTATATTTCTTTCAGTGAGTTATTTATATCCTCCTTAAAGGGCTCTCTTATCTTCATGAGCTCGGATTTTTAGGACACATTCTTCATTTTCAGTTGTGTTGGTCTATTCTTGGCTTGCTGTGGTGGAAGAATTAGGTTCAGACGAAGCCCACATATATTGGCTTCTGTTGCCTATGGTCTTGTGCTTGTCTTTTGCCATCTGGATATGCATGGTGTTTGTTGGTCTGGGAAACAGTCTGGAGTCTGCCTCTTTTATCCATGGGTTGCTTCAGGTCTTCAGCCCTGGCTGTATCTGACCACCTGTGTGGGTCTTCCAATTGGGGCTCATTACATGGGCAGAGAATCTTCTGATCTGTTGCCATGGCTGCAGTAGATCTCCTGGGTGGCCTTCAGACTGTTGGGTCTTCAATGGAGCAGTCAAGTTGTTGTCCAACTGCTCTGAGTGCAGTGGGTCCTCAACTGCTCTGATTGCAGCGGGTCCTCAACTGCTCTGAGTGCAGCTGGAACTTTAGGATGGATCAGGATCTGGTGTTTTCACTGGAGCAGACCTGCTAGTAGTTTGCCCCAGCAGAAGGGACTGGGCAGAAGGAGCAGAAGGGATTGAAGTGGAGTGGTATTCGGGAGGGCAGGGTTTTGGTGGATGATGGGTCCCAAGTCCACAGGGATCCCAGCAGCAGCAGCAGCAGCAGCAGCAGCAGCAGCAGCAGCAGCAGCAGCAGCAGCAGCAGCAGATCTGGTACTCTGGTGGTGGGGAGAGGCTTCTTACCAACTACTCTTAAGTGTAGCAGGTCCTCTAGGGTGGGTCCCCATATGGTGTCCTCACTGGAGCAGACCAGCTCAGAGTCTATCCCAGCAGAGAGGACTGGGTAGGCAGGCTCATCATAAAACTTTTTAGGGCCAGGCATGGTGGAACACGCCTTTAATCCCAGCACTCGGGAGGCAGAGGCAGGTGGATTTCTGAGTTTGAGGCCAGCTTGGTCTACAAAGAGAGTTCCAGCACAGTCAGGGCTATACAGAGAAACCCTGTCTCAAAAAAACCAAAACAAAACAAAACAAACAAAACAAAACAAAAAACCAAAAATCAAAACCAAAACCAAAACTTTTTATACTATTGTCATGGCTTTATTTCTCTTAGTGAGATCAAACAACCCAACAACACAACATAGTGGAGGATAGGGGATATTTAGCCTACAGTTCTAGGTTACAATTCTTCATAGTGGTGAAATCAGAGATAGGTGCTGGTCACAACACACCCACAGACAAGAAAGAAATTAAACAATATCAATCTTTTTGTTCACTGTAAGATCTCATTACTCAGCCTATGGAATATTGGCACCTACAGCGTGTCTTTCTGCAGTTAACAAGAAAATATACCACAGACATCCCCATAGCAAACCTGATGTACAGAATCTCTCAGTTAAGGCTCTGGTTCTAGTTGATTTTAAGTTGTGGTAGGTTGCCATTTAAGACAATTCAACATAGTTTCCTGAATGTTGAAATACATGTTTATTTCAATAAATGAAATAATGAATGACTCATGTTGTATCTATTTAAATGAAAAAGTTCCCAAAGCTGTGGGCCTTGATGTGTGATAATAAAATAGAAACTTAAAGATTAGCTAACATCATTCATCCAGAACATACATAGGCACATGTGCACCCATGTGCATGTGCACACACACACATACTCACACACAACACACAAACACCTACAAACACTATCACAGGAAACTCACACAAACACTCCCAACATACATACATGCACACACACATACCACACACATGTACACAATACACCATATACACACACACACACACAAGCACACACATGAAAATGACATCAATCTAGAGAGTAAAACTATTGGACATACAAATGCAAATGTAGATGTTTTGTAAGTAACCTCATGGACTCATTTGTTGATGCAGTTTTCTCACATTAGGGGAAGAGAAGGTTTACAGACAGTATGCTTCTTTATGATATGCTACTTATGACATGCTGATAAAATAACTATAAGTTCAATATAACCCATTTCTTGACTTATGATTTATGAGATATAATTAATAAAACAATTAAGTAAATTTATTAAAACCCTTGCAATTATTAAATATAAAACATTCAACTCTAAACTTTATTTATTCTTCTTACACAGTAGTTCACCGAATATACATTGATTCTCTGTTATCTATGTGCCGCATTTATTCTATGGCCTGTAATTGCCCCTCACCCTGTCCAGATTTTCTGCCCTGTGGAGAAAGTTTAGAGAAATAGGCCTCAAGTCTAACTGAACCTCTGCCTCTTTCCTTTCAATTAACAATAATTCTGAAATTAGGAAATTGTAAAGAGTAGCTATTTTGAAAAATTATAGCAGTATCAAAAATTCCTATTTATTAATCAATCATTTCTGCAGTAAGTACTGATTAAAATGATCCATACTTTCTCATTTGAGTCCTGGTTTTCCTTATCTAAAGATTTATAAATCAAAGACTTATTTTTCAGATACAATTTGCTATTATCACATTCTCTTTGCCTATAGCAAGACTGTGTCTCAAAGCAAAAATATCCAAGTATCTAAATACTGAGCAGTTGTATGGCAAAAACTACTCTAAATGCTTTGCATGTGTGTTTGTTGAGTAATCCCACTATGATCTGTGAGATGAGCATATTTTGATCCCCATTTTAGGAATGAGGGTTTTAGGTGTGAGAGAATAGTATAATGGCTAGCAACAGAGTTTAAGGTAGGCTTTGGATCCAAGTTGAGGTAAGCTCTAATTCGGAAAGGTTGCTTTGTCCAAGTTTGTTGGATAGCTTTAGGTCAACCTGACACAAGCCAAAGTCATCTGAGAGGAGGGAACCTTAACTAAAAAAAAATCCCCATAAAGCCTGGCTGTTGGCAATCCTATATTGTTCTTTCTTATTTAGTGATTGATGGTGAAGGACCAAACCCAATGTGGGTGGTGCCATCCCTGGGCTTTTGGTTCTGGGTTCCATATGAAAGATGAGGAGAAAGCTAGTGAGCAACATTCCTCTATTACCTACTGTGATCAGCTCTTGCCTCCAGTCTCCTCCCTTGTTTGACTTCCTGCCCTCACTGCTTTTAGGGATGAACTGTGAGTGAAATATGCCCATTCATCCCTGAATTGCTTTGGTCATGGTCTTTCATTACAGCAATGGAAATCCTAAATAAGACAACTTGGTACAATCATAGTGGGGCATTGCCATGATAGAGTTGACCATTTTGGGGAGTAGGATCGCGGAAGGATTTGAGAATATTGTTTAAGAAGAGCAATTGAGTGTTCAATGCTTGGTGAGCTGTTCTGTAGCAGCTTGGAAGATAAAAATGTTGAGGGTAATGCAGTGGAAAGGAGGCCTGGCTTCGAAAGCTTCAGAGGAATGATTATAGACTCTATCAGGGCCATTTTTTATTTCCCTCCCCAGCTGTGTTTGGTTATTTTGTTTCATTGCAGCAATGGAAACCTAAGAGAGCTGGCATTCATCTCAGTGTTGTAAGTGCCATGTTTTCTAACACTGCAAACAAAACAAACAAACCAACAAACAAAAATACCAAAACACATTTTTTAATAGATAGGGAAGCAAATATCCAAACTAAAAACTGTATGGGCAGATTCATTACAAACTTTCAGTATGGGCAAAATATTTTCATTCATAATCTGATTTTGTTTTTTATTAATTTTAGCTGAAACATTTTAACATCAGAGTTGCTTTAAAGCATAGATTTGAAACTATATTTCAATATTTGATTTAAAACGTACAGCTTAACTATATTTTATTTCAGCGTGTTAAAATCATTTCCTTTTAATATGCCTTATTAAATGAAAACACATTAAGAAAAGATTATTTTCTCTTTAAAATTTTTTTCCGTCATCTTTGCTTGCTGGCAAGTCTCAACACCCATAAAATTTTGAAATGGGGATTGACTTCAGACTTAAGCATGAATTAGTAGTAGGACAGTTTCAGGCAGAGATACATAAAAATCTCAAGTCTATCTATCTAATCATGAGCATGTGCATGTGCGCGCATGCGTGCACACACCCCCCCCCCCAACACACATACACACACACGGGGTGGGGAGGGGAAGGGAGGGGGAGAAGGAGAGAGTGATGTAATCCTGGTCATTGTGCCTATCTCCCTTTCAAGCAACTGTGTTTGTATAGGTTGCATAGGTTGGGAATTTAAATGTGAAAACAGGTAAAATGTGATAAACAGGTAAAAATTAACAGGACTCTGCTTCTCTGTCACACTTTCCACTGTGTTGTACACACAGAAAGTTCCTAGTGTTTGTTATTTCAGGTAGACCTGAAAAGGTAGGATCTATATCTAAAAGCTGAATGCAGGTTGTAAATGTCATGCTTTAGTTGTCCCTTAGACTTCTCCCAGAACATAACGTAGGCAAATATTCTTGCCATTATGTACATTTTATCTTGGCAAAAATTTCAGCTGTTTTTTTGGGCCTCCTTGTACCATTTTGGACAAAGTGATACCATGTGTTCTTTTTATATGCGTGTCTGGACTGACAGTGAAGATGGCTAATTCTGAGTTATACACCTTAAAATTGTACCAGGGGGAGAGATGGTAGATCTCCCTGCTTTATGCCTCATTCCCAGTCCTGTTTCAGTTCAGGTTGACAATTAGTGAGTCATTACCTGGGCATCCATGCAGCCTATGAGATAATGATTTGCAGGTGATTTATTCTTAAGCGAGGCCAGTACATTCCTGTTCCCCTCCAAAGTAGAACTGTAAGTGAGGGTTTGCTTTATATTTCATAGTTTTGGAGAAGTGTGTGTAGAATTACTAAAAGCTCATTTAAACCAGAAGTAGAATTACGTAAGTCAACCACCTCATTTGACATAATGTAGTCAAGTGTACAGAATTATCTTAAAGAAATGAACTCAGCCATGTCTATTGTTTGTTTTTTCCTCCGAAATGTCTCCAGCAGATCTTTCTCCAGTAGTTCCAGTTATTCAAGAAGAGAAGATGAAGTCAAGGTAAAGTGCTTGTTTTTCGTGAGTTAATTTTCCTGATGATAATTGTTTTTGTGTACTGTTTCTATTTCAATGTTTCTATGGCTTACCTGTCACCATTTTATTTGGACATTTTGTGATGACAACTGAAGTATGTACCTTTGGTTGGTTATAATTTGCTGATATAAGAGTTTCACACTCTGAGCTATTTATGTCGATTTCCGTATCTCACCTTTCTTTGTGCTGGTCCTTCTGTTTCATTTCCTTCAGTGTTTACTAATTTTGCCTTATTTTTCAGAAATTGTGCTTTGTTGTACTTATATCTGGATAGTTCTCTGATTATTCTGATTTACTGTGCGTTGTTTCAGGCAAAAGTGCCAACACAGCACTTTCATCTCAGCACAGAGTCTGGCAGTTCACTGAATTTGAGCCTATCCTCGTCTATAACAATCAGGGCTAAACAGAGAAAGCGTGTCTCAAAGAAACAGGCAAACGAGCAAAGAGACAAACAAACAGTTCTCCACTCCCCAAACAAGGTAGGCCTTAATTTTCTATTACCATTGTTATTTGTATACAACAGAAAATGTTTCCACATGTAGATTTCCATATGAGGAAACAAACATCTTAGCTTGATGTTATTCATCCTTGAATAGCTTGAACTAAACATTTCTTAGGGGATATAATTTAGTAAAGAACACAGTGGTAATTTATTCTTGGAGACATTCTTCTTACATGTAATATATTTGATTATAGACAATATTCAATTTATATTTAATAAATTGTTTCATGAGATATGAAAATATAAGTGATTACCCTATGTACTTTAGTATTTCTCCCCAATTTGCCCATTATTGCAATTTGAGTAACAGATAAAATATAATTTTTAAAAAGAACAATATATTTTGATATTAGAATTGCGAACTATTCATATTTTAGGCTTTAGGGCCACCAGAGTCCTGTTGTAGTATCTGTTAACTACAGTTACCACAGAGTCACAGTAAATACATGTAAGGGAAGAAATTTGCATATTTGCTGAGAAAGCTTGAGCTCAGAGCAGGACTGCAAAGCTTGTATTGGTCTGTGACTAACATATTCGTCTCCCATTTAGTCCCAAGTGTTTAGTACCCGGCTACAAACTGAAACTCCAAGAAGAGAAGAGGAGATGCAAGATCAGTTACAGAGGTACAATGGCAAGGAATATGGCAAGGAATTTGAGTGTTTATAAAGGAAATAAGCAGTGTAATATGAAGTTATAGGAATTCTGATGAGACTTTTGTGCTGCCATTGAGAAATTACTGCCTGAAATTATGTAATTTTGTGCTGGATTAGAATTCAGCAGTATGCATGCTTTGCATGTTCAAGGACCACATGCATACAAGTAGGAGTGCATGCTTTTAACCTTATCCCAAAAGTTGCTGCGTGGATAACACAGCTCATCTAGAAAAATGATGGCTACCAAGTCATTCATTTGAATAATTTTAGCAAAGTATCCGAATATTTCAGGAATTCTGTTTTTTAAAATTGATCTGTGAGTATAATTATTTCAATTATATTAAATTTAGATTGAAATGTGAAAATCCCAAGCTAAAAGTTAAAACAGAACACCAAACAGAAGAATCAGAAGAGCTTGAGGTGGTCTTGGAGGGTACAAGTTTGGTAAGTCTGCTGTATTCAGAATACTATTTTCTTTGTCAAGTAGGGCTGTATAGGATTATTTCAGGCACCATGAGAAATATCCCAAGAACAAGAGTAGGCGTCTTCACTCTGCAGACATACATGCCATCAAAACTCGAATGCATAGAAAGGAAACAATGAACAGATTTAACAATTTATAAATATACATTTTAAAAATTAGATTTAGTTAATCAGTTACGTGCGTTGTCTTGTGACTGCCCTAGTAAATATGGAAGTCAGACCACAGTTTCTCAGATTTGGTTTTCTCCTCACAGTGTGTGTGTTCCAGGGAATAAATTCCAGTTATCAGGCTTGGTGTCAATCACTTCTACTGATAAATCTATCTTAACAGTCTAATGTGTGTGTGTGTGTGTGTGAACTATAAAAATGATTTTAATACTTTTTTGAGAATCTCACACTTGTGGATTATTTACTTAAACACATACTTCCATTCTCAACATCCAAAATATCCCTAGCAACATGCTGTCTTCACAACTTCATGTCTCCTTCTTCCTATTCTTCTGCCTTTTAATTCACATGCCTTCCATTTCTAACTATCCTCCTGGGTCTAATTACTGCTAATCATACATTTATTGATGTGTAGCCATCTCTTGAATCATGAACAACCTACCAGGATCTACACTTGGAAAGGAGAACAATTCTCCTGTCATCAGCAGCCATGAACTACCAATATCTGTTTGGATAAGGGTGGGGCCTCCTGAACCACTCCCCTGGACATTCTGTAATTCTGACTACTTTTAATCTTGCTAGATGTGTGTAGGTAAACATAGCTGCTGTGAGTTCTTGAAAGTAGCAGACATGTAATGTTGAGAACACAGCATTTCATGGCATTCTTTCCTGTTTACTGGTTCTTACATTCCTCATATCTGGTTTTCTCAGCATTCCCTGAGCTTGGGGAACAGGAATAAGTTCTACATTAAATGCTACACCATGCAAAAAGAAGCATATCAAACATGTTACTACTATAATAGGCAGTGTGAACCCAGTAGAGCAGGGGCTAAAAATGAGACAGAGTAAAGTCTCATGCAGTCGTCAACTTTATTCAGATCAGCAGGTGATTTATACTGTGAAGGTTAAGAAGAATCACATGAATAAGGGGTTCAATAAGAAAACAAGCCACACTTGGCAAAACAACATGTTTTAACAAAGAGGCACATAAATAACAACAACTGAAGTCAACTTATTCCTATCTGCAATATTTGGAGGGACAAAAAAACACAGTGCAAGAGAATGATTCTCCATTTAAAGAAAGATTATAAGACTCTTGTCTTGTTTTTAAGGAGGTATCACATAAGCACTCAAATTCTCACATGAATCCCTTCTTGGGCTGTGTTCTCCACTAACATATATCCACGGATATAAACATAAATATTTAGAAAGATGTTTGACCACTTATCAATAGGATATCCCCTCTTTTTCTATCAAAGTGATATAAGGCACAATTAAATAAGTATCAATGTCATGTAATATTGCAGTCAAACTCTATATAAAGTAATTTTTTTCTTTTCGAAACTTCAGTTTCTTTGTGTGTACGTGTGTGCATATCTATGTTCTGGAATCTGTGTGTGCCTGAGGGGGCCTGAAGAAGGAGCTAGACTTAAGGCATTTGTGTTTTGCTAGACTTGAAGGCTAGGAAACAAAGTTGCTTCCTCTGCGATATCATTTAATTCTCTTAACTACTGAGCACCTCTGCGGGCCTACAAAGTAGTTTTTCTGAATGAAAATCAGGAAATTAATGAGTGAAGCTACAAAATTAATGAAGGAAACTCTATATTAAAACACATCAGTTACTGGGGCTAGAGAGATGGCTTGGCAGTTAAGTGTTCTTAAGCCATCAACAAAGGAGTACATAAGGCTCCAGCTGCATATGTAGCAGAGGATGGCCTTGTCATACATCAAAGAGAGGAGAGGTCATTGGTCTTGTGAAGGCTCAATAGGTGCAACAATCCATTCTCTTTAAAATCAATACCAAAATCATTACCTTCACATTATGAAGTTTGGATGCTAATTCTTATATATGAATGCATGACAGTACAGCTTTTCATACCTCATTGAAGAGACATTGTTTTAAATTCTATCCTTTATAAATCTAGTTTCTAGAATAATAATTACACAAAATATTATCCCAATTTAGAAGTATCTTTAAAGACCTATTTTCCTGGGTTCACTCATGCCACGTGTTGTTTAGAATGACTCCAAACCTGAGTTACCAATTTTTAGCTAACTTTCCGTTACAAGCAAAAAGCTGTTGGCCCCTTTAAGAGCTGCTTGTGTAGATAATCAGCCTCTAGCAGGGCTTTTCCAGCTGTACTTGACTCCCAGCCACAGTGCAGTGTAACTTATTAGTTTCTGCTGTGCAAATTTAGACTGCCTTTTAAACAAGTTAAACTAAATCAAAGGATGGACAGCCAGAAGATAAAGTTTTAACCATTTTTTCAACATGAAACAGAATAACAATCATTCAAACAAAAAAAACAAAACCAAACATAAATTGACAGACATATGGACAAATTGGTGCACCGAGGACAGACAATAGACAGAGAAGGAATAGAACTCGATGTCTCAAAGGGACCCAAATATCCTAACCAGAACTAAGAATATCTCCATAGGAGCCAGAGAGGAAGCAGGATGTCTCCCGATTTCCTCCTGTCCCTAGGAGAGCTCTGAAATAGCTTATTTCTATTTTTCCTCTCTTTTGCTAAAAGATCCAGAACAGGGGATAACTGCTTTTGTGAAACTTATTCTCTCTCTCTCTCTCTCATGGTTAAAGTCTAATTTTTTATATCTTTCTTCTGGGAATTCTGCCAGAGAAGGGACATGAGGCACAGTGATATCTAGTTGTTCCTCAGTGCTCTGCTTTTCTAACTTTCTTAATTACTCCTGAACATGTCAATTTTTTTATTTATATATTTACCATTTCTACTTTTAGGAATTAAGAACAACATAAATGTACTTGAGCTAAAATTTTTTCTAACATTTGTTATTTTGTTTTTGTAGTTTTGTTTTTTACTCTTTTTATTTATTTAATTTTAAACCCTATTCCTCCCACCTGGAGCAGCTCTTGACTGTGAACAATTTTTTTTAACACTTATTTTTCGTGTCTTGAGGGATTCTTTGAGATCCCTTTAAAAACCATTAATATTTAATTAATGCTTGTCCCATAGTCTAGCCACTCTTCCTATCATTCTCAGATCTGTCTCACAGTGTGGGTGACACTGTGGCGATCTCTATGGGGATCTTCACTCACTTCCTAATGAAGTGGCGATCTAGTACAAATCCTGGAACCAACAGTCACAGTGTCCTCTTTTCCCATAAACATTCTTACTGTTATGATCACAAATGTTCTCTCAGGATTGTTTATGTAAGCTAGAAAATATCCACAAGGCCATGGCTGAGGCCTTTGTAGAACTCTTCTGAGAAAGCTGCCTTCTCTCAGACCCATTCTCTTTACTGCTCCCTTAGGCAACTAACTTCCATTTTCTCTCTCTTCTCATGAGCGTTGGGCAGATCCTATTCTTTCAAAACTTTCTCTGATTTGTCACTTTGTCTGCCACTTATTTAAAAACCATTTTCATACATGGGTGCTTCCTTCTACAAACTATCTTGACCTTTATTGTTTGGGGAATATAGGTGAGGACTAAGGTCATGTATGTATTCCAGCCAGAATAGCCATGCTGCTGGATTGAATTCCTTTTACAAGTTTTTTTTTCAGATTTCAAAGAAAATCACCCTCATTTTATTAATATTTGCATGTGTCTGAAATAAAAATATGTTGATAAGTATTGTTTTAAAAGAATACCTGGTATCACTTTCTATGAAAATATCAGACAGAAATGTATTAAGATCTCAGCAATTATATTTCTACAATTATGTTGCAAGTATTTTAAAAGTTTTCAAAAATAGAAATCAATACCACAAAAAGATGTCAACAATTAAGAAAACTACATATGAGTAAACTTACATAAATGAGAAGGGACCTTTTTTCTTAAATTTATTTATTTATTCATGTTATATCTCAATATCAGTCCCCGCTTCTTTTCCACTCAGAGGTCCTCCTACACCCCCCTCCTGTTCTCCCCTCTGGATGCTAGCCCCTGCATCATCCTACACAACAACTTCTTGAGTCCTAGAAATATCCTCTCTGACTGAGTCCAGACAAGGTAGATCATTTTGGGGATGGGATTCCAGGCAGACAACTGATTCAAGGACAACCCCTTCTCCGTTTGTTTTGGGACCCACATTAAGATCAAGCTGCTCGCCGGGCGTGGTGGCGCATGCCTTTAATCCCAGCACTCGGGAGGCAGAGGCAGGTGGATTTCTGAGTTCGAGGCCAGCCTGGTCTACAAAGTGAGTTCCAGGACAGCCAGGGCTACACAGAGAAACCCTGTCTCGAAAAAGCCAAAAAAAAAAAAAAAAGATCAAGCTGCTCATAAGCATCATACAAGCAAGGAGTTTAGGTCCGTCCTGTGCTCACTCTTTGGTTGGTAATCTAGGCTCTGAGAAAGTTCAAAGGTCCAGTTAATTGACTCTGTTGGTCTTCCTTTCGATTGATTCCCTGACTGCTTCGAGTTCTTCAGTCCTTCTTCAAACTCTAGAGCTCCATCTAATATTTGGCTGAGGGTCTCTGCATCTGTTTCAGTCAGTGACTGCATGGAGCCTCTCAGAGGACAGTTATGCTAGGTTCCTGTTAACAAGCATAATAGAGTATAATTAATACTGTCAGGGGTTGGCTTTTGCACAAGGGGTCGATCTATATTTGGGACAGTCATTGTTTGGCCATTTGCTCTATTGCTGCTCCATCTTTCTCCCTGTATATCTTCTAGGCAGGACACATTTTCAGTAGGTCTTGTACATTGGTTCTTATCTTTATCTCTGTACTGGGAGTTATGCCTGAGTCCAGGAGATGGTCACTTCAGATTCCATATTCCCTGTTGGTATGAGTCTCAACTAGAGTAACCCTCATAGACTCCCTGGGTCCTCCCCCTGACTCTGCTCTCTAGCATGTCCTAGAATTGCCTCGGCTGCCCTGGGTAGGAGAGGGGATATGAAGGGAATAGGCAGGGTGGTGGACCAGGTACAAGGAGTGGTGAGAGAATGGGCTGGTGTGATTATCCCCTTAAGACCTTCCCTATAAATAAAAAAAATCACACATGCCAGGTATTCTAATTTTCCTTCTGTTCATGGGATAAACATCATGGTATAAACCAAGTGGAGGAGGAGAGTATTTATTTCAGCTTATGGGTTACATGTACTCCAACTATATATAGTCCATCTCTGGTGGCTCTTCAAGGAGACTGAATTCTAAACCAGTTAGGGTAGAAACTAAAGGCAGGAATTTGGAAGCAGGGACTAAAGCAGGAACCACAGAAGGGTGCTGATTACTGCCTAGGCTCATGTTTTGTTCCTTTTATTACAGCCCCAGTAAACCTGCCTAGGTATAGTACTGTCCACAGTAGACTGGGCCATAGCACATCATTTAGCAATCAAGAAAATGTCCCACAGACATGCCGTAGGCCTGTCAGATGAAGGCAATTCATCACTTAAAAGTTCCTGTCTAAGTCAGGATTTCTATTCGTGCACAAACATCATGACCAAGAAGCAGTTGGGAAGGAAAGGGTTTATTCAGCTTACATTTCCACATTGCTGTTCATCACTGAAAGAAGGACTGGAACTCAAGCAGGTCAGGGAGCAGGAGCTGGTGCAGAAGCCATGGAGGAATGTTCTTTACTGGCTTGCTTCCCCTGGCTTGCTCAGCCTGCTCTCTTATAGAACCCAAGACTACCAGCCCAGAGATGGTACCACCCACAAGGGACCTCCCCCCTTGATCACTAATTGAGAAAATGCCTTACAGCTGGATCTCATGGAGGCATTTCCCCAACTGAAGCTCCTTTCTCTGTGGTAACTCCAGCTGTGTCAAGTTGACACAAAACTAACCAGTACAG
>NW_018391941.1:1994-12023 GCF_900095145.1 Mus pahari | reverse complement strand
GAATGAAGTATCCACAAATGGTCATCCTTCTTGATTTTCTTCTGTTTTCCATAATGTGTCTTGGATATTCCAAGTTTCTGGGCTAATATCCGCTTATCATATAAAGTTTGCAAGACCTGGGGGCCTCTCAGGAAGACATATTTTTAAGTGACCTGAGTTAAGAAGTTGAGATTAGATGTGCTGAGTTAAAGTATTTAAGACACAGGAATTCTGAGAAACTTTTCATGTTAACAAAGGTGGACAGTGCAGGAGTAAGCATTGGAAGTTGCTGGTTTGAAAGTCAGGTCGGCTTGAAGAGCAAGGTGTGTGTGAGGCTGGCCATTGTTCATGATTGCTTTCAAGAAGTGAAGAATAATGAAGGCTTAAAAGGTGCTTGATGACTTGGAGAGTTTAACAGTAAAGTTTAGTATGTGCAGGATTTAAAAAGTAGATTCAATTAGTGAATATAAGTAGTGATAGAAAGTATTTGTCGATGAGGTCATGTATTTCAAGATAACTAAGTCCTCCCTAAAGGGAATGCCCAACGAGAGATGAGAGATACTTCACATATTATAAAGAAGACATCTTTACAGTCAAAATCTGAAAATAAACATTCAGAAAATTAAATGGTGATCAACATAAATCAATTTGATATCTTGAGGGTGATGATTATTTTGTAGTCTGAACTTAGTTGTATCATACTCAAAAATGTAATTTGTGAGTCTGTCTAAACAGATATTGTCATGAACTCATTAGAAGTAATATTTCTAAGAAATAAAAGAGGGTGTCTATATTTCCTAAATTATTTTTTTGTTTTCCAAAGTCTGAAAATGATGAGAAGTATACTGAGTTAAATCAATCCATGGAGTGTAGATTGGAGGAAGAACAGAAGAAAAATAAGAAATATATAAAAGAGCTAAGCCGGTAAGATTTTAATATTCCAAACAAATGACATAGTAGTAATTTTCTCAAAACCTATGAAAAATTTAATTTCATATATTCATTTCCATAAATAAATTATTCTATGTAAAGTACGCTTAATTTATTTTTGATCTCATATTTTTGAGCATAGTTGGCTCAGTTTCTTTTAGTAGTTTCGTTTATCTCTACATTCCGAGTACTAATGTCTTAGCGGCTATTTGTGTGATTATTTTAACAGATTTTTCTGCTTAGAATCTTATTTAAGTATACCAAGAAATATATCATAGCTATCCACCACTTCCCCCATCTAGCTCCATCTGTACATTTCTAACACATCCTATTCACCACCTCAAGATTTAAAAAGGAAAAACCCTTTACGTTTAGGTAGTACTGCTGTTTGGGAACATGTGCATAGATTAGAGTCCATTCAGGTAAGTGTAGCCTTTATTGTATTTTATTTTTTAATCAATTTATTCATTTAAATATCAAATGTTGTCCTACTTCCTGATTAGCCCTCCACACCCCCCATCACATCCACCTTGTCCCATCTCCCCTTTACCAGTGTGAGGGCACTCCTCTACCTACTCATCCACTCCCACCTCACTACTCTAGCATCTTCATATGCTGGGGCATCAACCCTCCACAGGACCAAGGGCCTCCCTTCCTATTTGATGTCAGATTCTCTGCTAGATATGTGTCTGGAGTCATGGATCGCTCCATATATACTCTTTGGTTGTTGGTTTAGTCTCTGAGAACTCTGGCTGGTCTGGTTAGTTGATAATGTTCTTCCTTTGGGGTTGCAATCCCTTCAGCTCCTTCAGTCCTTCCCCTAGCTATTCCATTGGGAACCCTGGGCTCAGTCTATGGTTAGGTATGAGTATTGGCATCTGCATTGGTCAGGTGCTGCTAGAACCTCCCAGGGAACAGCCATACCAGGCTCCTGTCAGCAAGTGCTTCCTGGCATCAGCAATAGTGTTGTGGTTTAGTATCTGCAGATGGGATGGATCCCAAGGTGGGAAGTCTCTGGATGACCTTTCCTTCAGTCCCTGTTCCATTTTTGTCCCTGTCTTCCTTTGGACAGGAATATTTCTGGGTTAACAATTTAGAGCTGGGTGGGTGGCCCCATGGGTTCTAGTCTATGATTAGTGTTTGGTTTTTTTTGTTTTGTTTTGTTTTTTAAGGATTTTAGAGTGTGTTAGGGTTTTGGCGTTTCTTATTTAGGCTTTATTTTTTAATTTTAGGGTTTTACTGTTGTTTTAGTGATTTTTTTAAATGTTCTTGCATATAGTTTTGTTTTTTGTTTTTTGTTTTTTGTTTTTAGGGTTTTAATTTTGGCGTTTAAGATTTTTTTGGTTCCTAAGAAGTTGTGGACCATGCCATTAAAACCAGAACTTGTGAGGCAGAGAGAATGAATTTCTAAGTTCGAGCCCATCCTGGTTAACAGAGTTAGTTCCAGGAGAACCATGGATACAAAGAGTAATCAATTCTCAAAGAACTCAAAAAACAAAAAGAATTTTATGTTCATTTTTTGTTCTTTTGTATTTATTGTTAGAATTTGATTGTTTTCTTAACGGATTTGGTGGGTTTTTTAAGAATATTTTCACGTTTTACTGATTTTCATGGTCCTAGTCTATGATTAGTGTTTTTAATTTTTGTCTTCTTGTATATTTATTTTTATAATTTGATGGTTTTCTTAATGGTTTTGATAGGTTTTTAGAACAATATTTTTGAATTTTATTGATTTTCAGGGTCCTAGTCTATGATTAATGTTTTTTTGGTTTTTTGTTTTGTTTTCTTTTGTTTAAGACTTTTATAGTGTGTTAGGGGTTTGGCGTTTTTTATTTAGGCTTTAGGTTTTAATTTTTGGATTTCACTCTTGTTTTAGGGAACTTTTCAGTGTTCTTGCATATTTTTTTTTAAATATTAGTATTTTAATTTTTGCGTTTAAGAGTTTTTGGTTCCTAGGAAGTTATGGACCATGCCATTAAAACCAGAACTTGTGAGACAGAGAGACTGAATTTCTAAGTTCGAGCCCATCCTGGTTTACAGAGTTAGTTCCAGGAGAGCCATGAATACAAAGAGTAATCAATTTTCAAAAAACTCAAAAAAAAAAAAAAAAAAGAAAAAGAAAAAGGTTTTTTTTTGTTAATTTTTTTTGTAGCACAGGCAAAATGAAGCCCTATCTTTAAAATACATTTTAAATACTTCACTTACTCTCTATGATCATTTCTCCCAGGGTAAAGAATATTTTTAAAATGAGAAAAAAGGACACAAATGAGCAAGAAGATAGAAAGTTTACTTGTCCTGAAGATTTAAATACTAATCAATGTGAAACAGATGAGATTAAAATATTAAAACCTAAGGTATGTTTTAATTATTTTCAGAGTGAAAAATTAGTTACTACAATTCTTTCAATTATTTTTATCCATGTAACAAAGAATTGCAAAAATGTTAAAACCAGAAGTCATTGAAATTTTTACTTTTTCTGTTCACATATATATGCTCTACATTTACTTCTGTCTTTACACTTGGCAGTGACTTAATGCCAGGTCCGTGCCACAGTGGCATATGCCTTTGATTCCAGACTGAGAAGCCAGATGCAGGGGGATGTTTGTGAGCTTGAGGCCATCTTGGTCTGTTTGTCCAGTTCTAGCCAGCCAAAGCTACATAGTGAGATCCTTTTTCACAACAGTAAATTAAACCTGCTTATATACACTTGAACCAACCCTAAATCACAACTATCAAACTATATTCTCCATTCTCTTAAATGAGTTTTCTGCATTTGCTATCTTTTAATCAACAAATATGGAAGCACAATACACTTGATAGGTCAACACAATGATCACAGAATAAACTGTTTAACTTATGTGAAGAAGGCATAGTCTAGGGTAGATTCTTTGAAAGTCACAAAGTTGAGGTAACATGTCAAAGACAGTCAAGTCAGTAGTCTGTGTTTCGAAAATTAAAAGTCGTTTTGTATGATATGTAAAATTATGTGGTCCAACATAACATGTATGGCCTTTGCAAATAAATGAGCTAGAAATAAAAAATGATAAGCTGTATCAAGTATATCAAAAATAGAGAACCTGTTCTCGAATTCTTTATATTCAAAGGCACATTTATTTTACCCAGGAGAAGACTGAAAATGAAGTTGGGCATAGTTCAGTGTCACAGTATTTGACTAGATTGTGTTTATATCAACACTTATTTTAAAAAAGAATAGTGAATTCGTAATTCTCTCAGGGTGTACAGGTTTGCATACACATGCTATGGTGTGCATGTATAATGGTTTGCATGTGAAAGGAGAGGACAACTTGTGGGAGCCAGTGCCCTCTTGCTTGTCCTGTGGGTTCTGGGAATCAAATGTAAGTTGCCAGGTTTGGAGGCAAGTATCTTTTTCATCTGTGCAATTCACTTTCTCTCCAGATTATGGTTTAAGTCTTAAATTGATTTCCTGCCAACTTCTTTATCTATAAACAGTATTAATTTCTTGATGCAGATTGATATTGCCACACGAAGGCTAAACCAAGTGTTACTTAACTGTCAGCAACTTGAAAACGAAAACCAGTCTCTGCATCAGAAGGTCTTAGCTATGACAACCATCCAGGAGAAATGCAAAATGGTTGAAGACAGAGAGGAGAAGCTCAAACAGGAATTCTTACTCCTTAAAACTCACACGGCAAAGAATATGATAGACTGTAAACAGGCAAAAATGTTAAAGGCAGAGATTGAAGAAAGATCCAGACTGCAACTAGAGGAAAATTTGGAAGTAATCTCTCTGTTTTTACAGGTTAATATAATTATCTTTCACTGTGCTTTTTTTCATTGCAAGCAGTATTTTCAATATACATTTTCCATGAAATTTTTCTTCCTTTATAGCAATTTGTTTTATAGACTTGTCAAAATAAGTCATCTACTTCTTCATTTAAACATTGTTTACACTATTAAGTAAACATACCACTTAAGAAAATGTTTTAAAGAATCATCTGATTTTTTTTAGGATTAATTGGCAAAATATAACTGATTGCAGAAAATTAAATTGGAAGAGAAATTATGTTATTACATTGTTCATAAAGATCATTATTTAGTAGAAACTTTTGCATTCATATGATTACTTTCATGGTTAAGTAATTTTATAGTATTATAAGGCCTCATTCTTCATCTGTAGAATATAATTTTCATTTAAAAATAATTCTGAGCTGGGCATGGTGGCACATGCTTTTAATCCCAGCACTTGGGAGGCAGAGGCAGGCAGATTTCTGAGTTTGGGGCCAGGCTGAACTACAAAGTAAGCTCCAGGATAGCCAGGGCTATACAGAGAAACCCTGTCTCGAAAAACCAAAATAAATAAATAAATAATAAAAACATAAAAAAATAAAAAAATAAAAATAATAATTCTGAGCTGCCAGTAGTGGTTCACACCTTTTATTCCAGCACCCAGGAAACAGAGGCATGCAGATCTCTCTGAGTTTGAGGACAACCTGGTTTACAATATAGTCATATGATAGCCAGGACACAAAGAGTATGCCTGTTTCAATACAAAAGTAATTATTATATTGCATATGATATTGAAGATAAATATTACTCCATTTCTTTACATTTATTTGATGTTTGTATTTTTTCAGGAGTCTTCTTAATTTATTTATATCTCAACTGCACCCCTCCAGGTGCCCGCTAACAGAATCAATCCCATTATCTTACTCTCCCTTCTTCTCTGAGAGTGTGAGACCCTGGGCATATTCCCTTATCCTGACACATCAAGTCTCTTGGGGGTTAGGTGCATCTTCTTCCACTGAGACTAGGCAAGGCAGCCCTGTTGTGGAAAAGATTTCACAGACAGACAACAACTTTAGGCAACATTCTTTGTTCAAATTTTTGAGTGACTCACTGGAGACTGACCTGCACATGTTCATATGTGCCAAGGGCCTCAGACCAGCCAATGTATGCTCTTTTGTTGATGACTCAGTCTCTGAGCACTCCCATGGTTCTAGGTTAGTTGAGTTCCTGTGGCATTTCTATCCCCTTTTGGGCCCTCAATTCTTCCCCCAACTTTTCTATAAGAGTCCTGGAACTTCATCCAATGTTTGGTTGTGGGTGTCTGCTTCTATTTCATTCCATTGCTGGGTAGAATCTCTCAGAGGACAGTTATGCTGGGCTCCTGTCTGCATGAACAACAGAGTATCACTAATAGTGCCAGGGACAGGGACATGGGGTAGGTCTCAAGTTGGTCCATTCTCTTAGTTTTTGCTTCATCCTTTGTCCCTGATTTTCCTTTAGACAGGACAAATTTTGAGTCCAAAGTCTGTGGGTGTGTTGATGTCCGTATTCCTCCACTGAGATTCCTGCCTGCCTATAGAATATTTTCTTTTCAGGTTCCATATGCCCACTGTAGGCTATTGTAGTATAGATATTTTAATGACTCCTGTTGCAAGGTTCCTCCCCACCTTAGACTAAGTTCCAGAATGAAAGGTATACACACACACACACACACACACACACATGCACACACAGCCTTTATATTTAAGATGCCTTAAGCAGTACAATAGCTGGGCAGCTACCTAACCTTCATGCTGTTAGAATTGACCTCCCACAGATAACTCCAAGTCACTACTTACTCATTTCTATATTCCAATTTGGCTGTTCTTGTTCAAATTGTATAGCCCACTTATCTACATTTTCTTAGCCTTTTGACATGGCAGCTGTTTCTTCCTCGTGCATGTTATTACCCTTCCATGGAAGCCTCTCTTCCTTCTTCCTCATGATCCCATGTATGGGACCCCAACCCTGCCTATGTTTGTCTTCCTCAGATATTGTCTGCTGGTATCTTTATTTACCAATCAGAATTAACTGGAGGCAGGTTCCCAGAAACTATGTGCAGACCCTAATGTGTAAACAGTTTTGGGTTAACCAGTTAGCAATGGAATACAAGTAGCTACAGGCTAAGATTATCCACATTGTCTCCTGGGAGGCTCCTCCACCCCATGTCTCTGGCACTTCCTAGACATTCCCCCAACCTGACCCCTAGCTTCTGCCAGCTGCAGATTTCTATTTATTGTCCTGGAACTCAGGACTTCTCTATTGTCCCTCCCCAAACCGGATCCTGAATCTCCAATTATCCCCTTTTCCTTTTCTCACCCAGTTACCTCCCTCTATCTCCCTCCTGAAACTATTTCCCTCCTCTAAGTGAGATTCAAGCATCCTCACTTGGGCCTTCCTTCTTGTTTAGCATATTTCAGTATTTGGCCTTTATCATCCTGACTTTTATGGCTAATAAAAGTGAGTACATTCCATGCATGTCCTTTTGAGTCTGGGTTGATTCACTCAGGATGATATTTTCTAGTTCCACGCACTTGCCTGCGAATTTTATTATGTCCTTGTTTTTGATACCTGAACAGTATTCCATTAGGTAATTGTACCATATTTTTTGTATCCATTCTTTAGTTGAAAAACATTTGGGTTGTTTCTGACTAATACTAATATAGCTGCAATGAACATAGTTGAGCAAGTGTTCTTGTAGTATGATGGAGCTTATTTTGTGTATATGCCCAGGAGTGGTATAGCTGAGTCTCCAGGAAGAAATATTTCCAATTTTCCGAGAGAACTTCAGATTGGTTCACAAATATGGTTGTATACGTTTGCAATCCTTCCAGTGGTGTTAAGAGTATTCCCCTTTCCAAGCATTTCTGTCCCACATGTGCTGTTTCTTTGTTGAGTCTTTGTGTGGTTTAGGTATTTTTGTAACTGTGGCCTCATAGAATGAATTTTTCTGTGTTTCTTTNATTTCTATTATGAGGAATATTGATATTAGCTCTTCCTTGAAAGTTGTGTAGGATTCTTTGCAAAAACCATCTGTCTCTGGGCTGTTTTTGCTGGGAGACTTTTAATGATTGCTTCTATTTCCTTAAGGGTTATAGAACTGTCTAGATAGTTTACCTGTTCTTGATCTTTAGTATGTGGTATCTCTCTAGAAAATTATCCACTTAAGGAAATTTTTTGAGTTCTGAGGAGTATAGGTTTTTGAATTAGCCCAAATGATTTTCTTTAATTTCTTCAGTTTCTGTTGTTATATCTCTGTTTTTATTTCTGATTTTGTAAATGTGGGTACTGTCTCTCTGCCTTTTTATTAATTTTGCTAAAGGTTTGTCTATCTTGTGGATTTTTCTCCATGAAATATACCTTGGTTTGTTGATTCTTTGTATTATTCCCTTTGTATATAATTGATCAACTTCAGCCCCAAGTTTGACTCTTTCTTGCCTCTTTTGTGTGTTTGCTTCTTTTTGTTCTAGAGCATTCAGGTGTTATGTTAAGTTGCTAGTGTATCTCCAACTTCTTCATGAAGACATTTAGTGCTATGAAGTTTTCTCTTAGAGTTGCTTTCTTTGTGTTCCATAAATTGTTCCATATGTTACAACTTCATTTTTATTGAATTCTAGAAAGTTTTTGATTTCTTTCTTTCCTGACAAATTATTATTGAGTAGAGATTTGTACAGTTGCCATGAGTATGTGGGCTTTCTGCTGTTTTTGTAGTTGTTGAAGTCCAGACTTAGTATATGGGAATCTGATAAGATGAAATTATCTTGGTTCTGTTAAGGCTTGCTTTGTGTCCAATTAGATGGTCAATTTTGGAGAGGGCTCTATGCAGTGCTGAGAAGTGTTTTGGTGAAAGGTTCTATAGATGTCTATTATGTCGATTTGGTTCATAACATTTGTTGATTTCATTGTTTCTCAGTTTAGTTTCTGTCTTGATGACCAGTACAGTTGTGGGAGTGATATTTTGTAGTCCCCCAATTTCATGGTGGAGGACTTGATGCATGATTTGAATTTTAGTAATGTTTCCTTTCATGAAATTGGTTGCCCTTGTATTTGGAGCATAGAGGTTTAGAATTGAGATGTCATCTTGGTGGATTTTTTTCTTTGGTGAGTATGAAGTGTCTTTCACTATGTTTTTTGGTTGCTTTGAAGTGAAAGTCTATCTTAGTAAATGTTAAAATTGCTACTCAAGCATGTTTCTTGGGTCTGTTTGCTTGGAGAACCTTTTTCCAGCATTTACTCTAAGGTAGTTTTTATTTTTGTTGCTGAAGAGGGTTTCTTGCATGTAGTAGTAATAATTTACATGTCCCACCCTGTTCTATTATCCTGTCACTGTTTGTTTGTGGATGGATGTTGAGAGATATTAATAACCAATGATTGTTTGTTCTTATTATTTTGAATTTGATGGTGTTACTGTGTGTGTGTGCGCATGTGTGATACTCTTTGTTTTTAAATATTTTATTAGATATTTTCTTTATTTACATTTCAAATGATATCCCGAAAATTCCCTATAACCTCCCCCAGTCCTGCTCCCCAACTCACCCACTCCCACTTCTTGGCCCTGGCATTCCCCTATACTGGGGCATATAAAGTTTGCAAGACCTAGGGGCCTCTCTTCCTGATGATGGACATCTATGCCATCTTCTGCTACATATCCAGCTAGAGACATGAGGTATGGGGCTGCTGGTTAGTTCATATTGTTGTTCCATTTATAAGGATGCAGACCCCTTCAGTACCATGAATTCTTTCTCTAGCTCCTCCATTGGGGACCCTGTGTCCCATCCTATAGATGACTATGAGCATCCACTTCTGTATTTTCCAGGTTCTGGCATAGCTTCATAAGAGACAGCTATATCAGGGTCTCTTCAGCACAATCTTGCTGGCATATGCAATAGTGTCTGGGTTTGGTGGCTGATGATGGGGTGGATCCCTGGGTGGGATAGTCTCTAGATAGTCTATCTTTAAGTCTAAGCTCCAAACTTTGTCTCTGTAACTCCTTTCATGGGTATTTTGCTCCCCATTCTAATGAAGTATCCAAACGTTGGTCTTCTTTCTTCTTGGTTTTCTTGTGTTTTGCAAATTGTATCTTGGGTATTCTAAGTTTCTGGGCTAATACGCACTTACTAGTGAGTGCATATCTAGTGACTTCTTTTGTGATTGGGTTACCTCACTAAGGATGATATCCTCCAGATATATCCATTTGCCCAAGAATTTCATAAATTCATTGTTTTTAATAGCTGAGTGGTATTCCATTGAGTAAATGTACCACAGTGTCTGTATCCATTCCTCTATTGAGGGACATCTGGGTTCTTTCCAGCT
>NW_018391941.1:0-1289 GCF_900095145.1 Mus pahari | reverse complement strand
AGCACCATTTTTTGAAAATGCTGTCTTTTTTTCCACTGGATGGTTTTAGTTCCCTTGTCAAAAATCAAGTGCCCATAGGTGTGTGGATTCATTTCTGGATCTTCAATTCTATTCCATTGATCTACCTGTCTGTCGCTGTACCAGTACCATGCAGTTTTTATCACAATTGCTCTGTAGTACAGCTTGAGGTCAGGAATGGTGATNCCACCAGAGGTTCTTTAATTGTTGAGAATGGTTTTTGCTATCCTAGGTTTTTTGTTATTCCACATGAATTTGTAAATTGCCCTTTCTAACTCAGTGAAGAATTGAGTTGGAATTTTGATGGGGATTGCATTGAATCTGTAGATTGCTGTTGGCAGGATAGCCATTTTGACTATGTTAATCCTGCCAATCCATGAGCATGGGATCTTATTCCATCGTCTGAGATCTTATTCCATTTCTTTCTTCAGAGACTCGAAGTTCTTATCATACAGATCTTTCACTTCCTTACTTAGAGTCACACCAAGATATTTTATATTATTTGTGACTATTGTGAAGGGTGTTGTTTCCCTAATTTCTTTTTCAGCCTGTTTGTCCTTTGTGTAGAGAAAGGCCACTGATTTGTTTGAGTTAATTTTATATCCAGCTACTGCACTGAAACTGTTTATCAGGTTTAGGAGTTCTCTGGTGGACTCTTTAGGGTCACTTATGTATACCATCATATCATCTGAAAAGAATGATATTTTGACTCTTCCTTTTCAATTTGTATCCCCTTGATCTCCTTTTGTTGTTTAATTGCTCTGGCTAGGACTTCAAGTTCTATATTGAATAGGTAGAGAGGAAGTGGGTAGCCTTTTCTAGTCCCTGATTTTAGTGGGATTGCTTCAAATTTCTCTCCATTTATTTTGCTGTTGTCTACTGGCTTGCTGTAGATTGCTTTTATTATGTTTAGGTATGGGCCTTGAATTCTTGACCTTTCCAAGACTTTTATCATGAAGGGGTGTTGGATTTTCTCAAGTGATTTCTCAGCATCTAATGAGACTATCATGTGGTTTTTGTCTTTGAGTTTGTTTATATAGTGGATTACGTTGATGCATTTCCATATATTAAACCATCCCTGTATCCCTGAGATGAAGCCTACTTGGTCACGATGGATGATCATTTTGATGTGTTCTTGGAATCAGTTTGTGAGGATTTTATCAAGTATTTTTGCATCAATATAAGGGAAATTGGTCTGAAGTTCTCTTCCTTTGTTGGATCTTTGTGTGGTTTAGGTATCAGAGTAATTGTGGCTTCACAGAATGAATTGG
>NW_018391940.1:8973-10939 GCF_900095145.1 Mus pahari | reverse complement strand
TAAATATCGTTGTCTTACGTATCTGATCTGTCTTTGTGTGTTCTGACTTAAGGCTGTAAGGCACAGTAGCTCACGGAGCTCCAGGTGCAGCATAGTTTCGACCACACCTGCATATCTGCCTGTGAAGTTGAGTATGTGATGCTCTGACTTGGGGTTGTATCCAGGAGCTACAGACTCTACCCCAGGCTCAGACCCTTCTTTTGCCTTCTTCTACCTGTGTCTAGCTGGCAGGAAAGCTGGGTCGATAAAAACAACATTTTAGAACACCAAGTATGCATAAGGTAGATTTGGGGGGTAGACAATTCACAAATAGCACTTGGGGCTCATTGCATAGCTTTGTAATGTCCAGAGCTCTGCCCCCAACTGCACAGACCCAGCTCCTCTCCGAAGTATGGATGAATCTGTGGTTTCTATTCTTGTAAAATTTGTTGTTTATTTTATGCGTAAGAATGCACATAGCTATTGCATGCTGGTTTCTAACTGGTCTTCAAAGCATTAAAAAAAAATGTTGTTTCTCATTTCTGTAGCTAGTTTTCTGGGCTCAAAATTCACCTCTGGGTTTTCTAGACAGTAAACTTAATATAATAATAGGAATTGAAATATTGTTTAAATATGGGTGATACTAACATTGATTTACAATGTTCTACTTTATTGCTGGCTCAGAAAATAAGTTATGGCTTACCCCTTTTCACACCTAGTCATGATTTTATTGTTTTTTTTTGTTGTTGTTGTTTTTCAAGGCAGGGTTTCTCTGTATAGTCCTGGCTGTCCTGGAACTCATTCTGTAGACCAGGCTGGCCTTGAACTCAGAAATCTGCCTGCCTCTGCCTCCCAAGTGCTGGGATTAAAGGCATGCGCCAACACTGCCCAGCTATGATTTTAAAGTCAGAGTCAAACACTAAAGGACTATTGACTTATAAGTTATTGGATATGGTTTAAAAATGTGTAATATCTATAACTGTATTAACTTAAACTTGCAACTTGGGGTTAATGATTAAAAGCCTATGCTTACTTAATCTTAAACCAAAGGACTTGATTCCATTCTGTAACATAGACAGCACATGACTGATAGCAATCATTTTTTCTTTTCATTCATGTATTTATTTACTCTACATCCCAGTCCCCTGAACACAGCTTCTCCTCCCCACTCAACCCTCTCCCTATCCTCGGAGGCGGGGTTAGTCCCACATCCCCCACCCCTCCATGCCACCCTCCACCCCACCCTACCCTAGCTCATCAAGTAACTGCAGGTCCAGGTGCACCCTCCCCTACCAAGACTAGAAAAGGCTGTCCATCCAAGGGGATAGTATCCACAGGCTGGCAAGAGGTTCAGGGACAGCCCCACTCCAATTGTTGGAAAACCTGAATGAAGACCAAGCTGCATGTCTGCTACACATGTGTGGGAAGTTAAGGTTGCCAAGCCCATGCTCAATCTTTGGTTGGTGGGTCAGTCTCTGGGGGCCCCCAAGAGTCCAGGTTAACTGACTGTCTTCCTGTGGAGCCTCATCCTCCTCCAAACACCCAGTTCTTCCTCGAACTCTTCCACAAGATGCAGGCCCTCCATCTAATGGTTGGCTGAGGGTCTCTGCATCTGTTCCTGTCGGCTGCTGGGTGGAGCCTCTCAGAAGACAGTTATGCCAGGCTCCTATCTGCAAGCTTAAGAGAGTATCATTAATAGTGTCAGGGATTGGTTCTTGCTCATGGAATGGGTCCCAACCCTGGCCAATCATTGGCTGACCACTCAATCCACCTTTATTCCATTCCTGTCCCTGCACTTCTTACAGGCAGGGCACATTCTATGTGGAAGGTTTTATGGGTGTTTTGCCTTTTCCATCCCACTACTGAGAGGCCTTAAAAATATCAGTAAGAGGGCTGGAGAGATGGCTCAGCGGTTAAGAGCACTGACTGCTCTTCCAGAGGTCCTGAGTTCAAATCCCAGCAACCACATGGTGGCTCACAACCATCC
>NW_018391940.1:6551-7723 GCF_900095145.1 Mus pahari | reverse complement strand
CTTTGCCACAGTGATCTCTTTGAGTGTCCTTACACTTGTAGGTCCATATTTCTGTTTTGCAGCTCTGTGTCTGTTGTGCCTTCTAAACATATCTTAGGGTTCAATTTTAATTTAATCCGGAGAGATAATGGATCTAAAAGTGCTTTTACACGTGCTGTTCTTCCTCTTGATGAGGACAGAAAGAACATTTTATGCCAAAATGTTTCTATTTTCTTTGCTATCAGCTTCTCTAACCTCATGGAATAAGATATGCTATTAAAGTTTTTATGTAGTTCTTTTTAGTAAAATGAAATGCAAGAAGGGTCTTTTGCAAATTTAAGAAAGTAGTTTGGTTAAACTTATGACTAAGTAGATAGTTTGTGTTCACACTTTCAGAGTCTGGCCTTGAGCTGCTTATTGTAGGCCAATTAATGCACAGCACAATTTGTGAAATATTTCCTAGTAATAACAAACTCAATATGATTACTATCTGTAAAATACATGGGATATCTTCAATAAAGATGAGTCTGATACATTAACTATATGATATTTTCTACAAAGATGGTTTCTGTATATTGAAAACTCAATATAGTGTTCTAAAGGAGAATCTGGTATGGCTTACAGCCACACAGATAATGGAAACTGTCACCAGGATATTAAGTACTTCTACTGGCAGTTTCTAGAAGGAAGACACCTGTGTGTTTAACATTCCAGGTTCTCATATGGTTTATATGTGAGCACAAGGTCCTCCAACAATGAAAGCTATGTCAAAAAATCAAAAAGCTTAGCTATTCAGTGCTAAATTTATAACTTCATTCATATGAGTGAATGCAAGTCAAAACTACTCAGAAATTCTATCTTACACCAATCAGAATGGCTAGGATCAAAAACTCAAAGGACATCACATGCAGGTGAGGATATGAGCATGGGTAACACCCCTCCATTGCTGGTGGGAGTGAAACTTATACAACCACTCTGGAAATCAATCTGGTGGTCTCTCAAAAAATTGGAAATAGTTCTACCTCAAGACCCAGCTATACTACTCTTGGACATATACCAAAATGATGTTCCTACTTCTCACAAGTTCACTTGTTCAACTATGTTCATAGCAGCTTTCTTCAGAAGAAACATGTAGGACTGTGAAAGGTAGCCTGGTTCCTGGGTGAGCAAAGCCTAGGAGCCTCAGAGACCCT
>NW_018391940.1:2036-5041 GCF_900095145.1 Mus pahari | reverse complement strand
CTAAATTCACCCTCGCCCACAGGCCTACAGATACTGCCTCTCACTCTCTCTGGTCCTGGTGATAACTGCTATCAAGCATCTATGCTTCTTCCTTTGAGGGTTTTTTTTTTTTTTTTGAAGTTGCTCTTTCATCTTCTCCTTCTACTCTACATTTAGGATATATCATCCAAGAAAAACAAACAGGGAAAACAAGGGGGTCTGTCTGCTAGAGCACATAGCCTCAGCATGGTAGTGCAGGCCCTTCCCCCATATACTTGGTCACAAAGCAAGCCTCAACAAATACAAGAAAAATTTCAGGAATGCCTTGTACCTTACTAAGACCACCGTGGATTAAAACTGGACTTCAACAACAACAGAAACATTGGAAAGCCTACATATTCTTTAAAACTGAACAACTCTTGGGCTGGAGAGATGGCTCATTGTTTAAGAGCACCGACTGTTCTTCCAAAGGTCCTGAGTTCAAATCTCAGCAACCACATGGTGGCTCACAACCATCCATAATGAGATCTGACGTCCTCTTCTGATGCATCTGAAGACAGCTACAGTGTACTTAGCTATAATAATAACTAAATCTTAAAAAAAAAAATTGAACAACTCTCTACTCAATGATCTCTGGGTCAGGGAAGAAGTGAAGATAGAAATTACAGACCTTCCAGAATTCAATGAAATTCAATGAAAATGAAAATGAAGATAAAACATACCCAAATTTATTAGACACAATGAAAGCAGTGATAAGAATAAAGTTCATACCTTGTAAGGTATGAAATATATTGTGTAGCTTTTAAGTATTTAATCCAATTATGGGCCACAATTAAAATCTCGCAGTAATTTTTGAAAGCCATTAAAAGTTTGTAACTTATCTCTCCTATGTGTATTTCCTCTATATGTCTTCTCTCTAAATCTATCTTAGATCCTAGATTTTTTGAGAGAATCTTGTCTTTGCATTTCCCTAGGAGCAATTTGGGATCCCACACAAGGAATTTTTTTTTTATTTCAATGAACATTTTTTTCCCTAAGAATCAGCAAGTAGCCAGGCGGTGGTGGCGCACGCCTTTAATCTCAGCACTTGGGAGGCAGAGGCAGGCAGATTTCTGAGTTCAAGGCCAGCCTGGTCTATATAGAGTGAGCTCCAGGACACTAGGACAGCCAGGACTATACAGAGAAACCATGTCTCGAAAAAAAACAAACAAACAAAAAAACAAAACAAAACAAAAAACCAAAAAACAAAACAAAACAAAACAAAAAAGAATCAGCAAGCAAGATACTGTCAATCTAATGATAAAGTATAAATTGAATAAATTGTTTATTAATTATTTCTAAAGGCTGTTACACAAAGTATTGACACAAAGTGGGGATGTTTAATATTCCTTGTGGCTAGACCTTTTACTGGTATCTCCTCATTGGCTTTTCACTGTTAAATATGGGCAAAGTTAAAGCAAACTTTTCCCTGCAGGGGATTGGAAAAAAAGCATTCTTTTAAATAAATCACTGTAATAAACCATGCCTTAGATAACAAATGAATTGTTTTGCATATAGAAAGTGTTGAGTATTTGAGATGATTGAGAATTAACCTTGTTATTTATATAACTACCTGCTTGTGGACGTTGTACATCGTGGTGCGGAGCCTAGTGCGCACCACGATGTACAACGTCCACAAGCAGTGGCAGGACCCAAGAAAAGCCTCCTAGGCACTTTCCCAATTGTAAGGANCCTCCTCTTNTATCACTTGATGATCTGTATTCACAAGCCCTATGTCTGCCCTTTCNNCATTTTTACATTTCCCAGGAATCTTTTTCCTGGATTATCTTTAGTGAAAATACTATCCCCAGCAACCGTTTTGTCTATAGTGCTTTGGAAATGAGCTGGTCTTCCACAGCTAAATTGTTGAGCATTGTGAACTCTCACACTTTTAACATATTTTAAAATTTTTCAATTTTCCTATCACAGCAATATTGAAAATATTAGATACAATATTCTCAGTAATTATAGTCCATTCATAAGTTGACACAGATCTAGCATTTAATGGTCTAATAATATTTCTGCACTCAGTGTTAGCATTTTGAAAGCTAAAGACAATATATCTCTTGCATCTGGATCCAATATTGCACTATTTAGCATTGAAGTTACTCTTTGTAAAAAAAAAAAATCAGTAAAAGATTCATCTCAGCACTGCGTTATCCTGGTAAATGATTCAGATCACCTTCCCTATTGTTCAACCTTGTCCCAAGAATTTTTTTAAAAGATTTATTTATTTATTTATTAGATGTAAGTACACTGTAGCTGTCTTCAGCCACTCCAGAAGAGGGCATCAGATCTTGTTAGAGATGGTTATGAGCCACCATTTGGTTGCTGGGATTTGAACTCTGGACCTTCGGAAGAGCACTTAGTGCTCTTACCCACTGAGCCACCTCACCAGCCCTTGTCCCAAGAATTTAAAACTACTAGATATGATATCACTATAAGGTCACATCATTGAACATGATCTCCATTCATAAATCAGTATATTGACCTAACCTAGCATCTGATTCTTGACAATATTAATACCTCTAGTCCTATTATATCACTCCATAGATGGTGCCTCCTCTATCTACCACGTCAACCACTGTGTTTGATGGCAATCTTCTATTAAAACTCATATTAAATCATCCAAGTCCTTTGAAATTATATAGTATTATTAGCTCCATGATCTAACCAACTGAGCTAACTGGCCAGACATACAATATTATTTAAATTAATTAATTTAAACAGTTATTTAATACCAATTTTAATAATTATTATTCCCCTATTGCCTCTCTCATTTTTTTAATCTAGCACCTCTAGGAGCTCCCATCCAAATGTTTCATAACCCTGTACATTTCCTTTATTTCAAGGTAATTCTTTACACTAACTAGAAACATGATTGTAGGTTTTCTAGTAGGCTGGTACTGCCATCCTGCAGTCTCATATGAAGGTAACACTACAGGCTTTAGATCAAATGTCTACGGTCTAGCTTAAGAAAGTTACTT
>NW_018391940.1:0-1296 GCF_900095145.1 Mus pahari | reverse complement strand
TGTGGAGAATTTTGATCTCGTGCCTAAGATTGTATCTCATGCCTAATCTGAATCTCATGGTCAAGCCTGGATTTCGGGCCTTATGTTGTACACCAAATAGTGTGAGAATTTTGTGATCCCATTTGAGGGAAAATTAAGACATGGAGACATCTATATATTTTAAAACTGTTGCCCTTGTGCTGGGGTAGTCTCTCAGCTAGCTACTAACTTAAATTGACTTCTCAAACGTTCTGTCTTTTCATGTAATTCTCACTACCTAACACCCTACACCATTCTGTCTTCCTTCCTTCTCCTTTTCCATCAATCTGAACCTCCATTTGTCTCCCTGCATCTCTGTATATATCTTGTTCTGCCTAGAAAGCCTGGCTGTATTTCCTGCTCCAGCTCCAGATGCCAGCTCTTTATTATGCAAAATGCCACGTTCCTTCATTTTAAAGGCAGGTAAGGAAGTGTCTATCACATCCTGCTAGCTGGGTACTGCTGGGTGCTGTTTCTCTGTTAAAAATTTGGGCTAGAGGAACAAGATATACATATATTCAAAGAGTACCCTTAAACCTCCTAAATCCATCTCTTCTCACTACAAAACTGCTTTCATTGTAAAAATGATTACAAATCCAAATATGATAAAGAAGACAAGCCTCTGCCACCTTTAAAGTCCTTGTGTGGCAGCCATCAGCCTTTGAAATAAAACAGAACATCCACAAAGCTACTGGGTCTCAAATATGCTAGAAAAATCTCACACTGAATTTTCAATAAAAATTCATAGTAGCCAGAAATTGGAAACAACCCAGATATCTCTCACCCAAAGAATGGATACAGAAAAAGTGGTTCATTTACACATTGGAATACTATTCAGCTATTCAAAACAATGGTATCATGAATTTTGTAGGCAAAAGGATGAAACTAGAAAATTTCATCCTCAGTGAGGCAACCCACATGCAAAAGTATATTCAGGATTTACTCTCACTAATGAATGGTTATTAGCCATAAAGTACAGGATAACCAGGATACATCCCACAGACCCAAAGAAGTTAAACAAAAAGGAATTCCCAGGTGAAAATGCTTGAATCTAACATAGAGAGGGAAATAGAAGTCATAGTAGGCAGAGGGATGAAGGAAACTGGGTGAGAGAGGGGATGGAAAGGGAAATGGAGGGATCAGGTCAGGTGTGTGGAAAGACAGGAGGGCCAGAGAGATAGGAGAATGAATGGAAAGCTGCAACTGCAGCAGGTGGGGAGAATCTCTTGGAAATCCCAAAGTCAAATGATGGGGGATGCTCCCAAAAGTCAATGCTTG
>NW_018391939.1:2723-10889 GCF_900095145.1 Mus pahari | reverse complement strand
TCCTGTTTTGGGAGTGTGACATGGTCTTCTTATCTCCCAGAAGTGCTGTGCAAATGACACTAGATTCTTCTCTCCACTCCAGGTACTCAGCTCTACATTCCCGCNAGTACCCCTCCTATCATAAGAATGTGAAGATATATTTGTACTGCTATGCCTGTTTCTCTCAGAAAACCATTACTGGATTGAATGGTTCTCTCAATATCATGTGATAGTACTTAATTTTTTGGAATTAGTTATGACCTTTAAGCTTTTACAAAGTCTCATTTCCCTCAGTGCTCATAAGGATGAATTAGACTTGAAAGATTGACCATTTCTCAAACATGAACATAAAACATGTTTAGAAAATGAAAGGCAATGGGACAGCAGATGCATTCCNAATGGNGCCATCCTGATGTCACTTCCTATTCATTTGTCATTCAGATGAGAACAAAGCACTGGGGGCAGCAGTGGAGGGTGTTAGAAATAATGTTTCCTATGGGTTGGGAGAGTGCAGTAGATTCCCCTCTGAGAATGAAGTTCTGGTTTATAATTCAAAGTCTAGTCACTGTTCAGTTCAGCAGTAGGAGATTCCAAGATTGAGAAAGATTAAATATCATCCTGTGATATCTATCATGCCACTGAAGCCACCACTGTCTACCCAGCAAGGGAGGACCATCCTGATGTCTAGGCGAAATGACTATTCCAGATAACCTGTCACACCTTGGAAGTAAGAAGTGGGTTTATATCCTGCATGATGTTCTCTCCTTGGATATGAGCAAAACATGTACATACACTGACACCAGAAACACTNCTGTCTCATCTGCTTTTGAAGAAATTATTTTCTCAGTAATGGCTTCAGAATGATATTCCATGAATTTATGTCTTTTGACTCTTTACTTAGAGAATAAAATCTGAGAGTAAAGGTGTGTGTGTGTGTGTGTGTGTGAGAGAGAGAGAGAGAGAGAGAGAGAGACAGACAGACAGACAGACAGACAGACAGACAGACAGACAGACAGACAGACAGAGACAGAGACAGACAGAGAAACAGAGACATAGACATTGGAAAAAGAGAAGGGGAAAGGGAAGGGGGAGGGGGAGGCAGGGAGGGACAGAGGGACAGAGGGACAGGGAGAGAACTCACCAGCATCACTTGTACAGAGTCTGCCATGATCCCCACATATGGCATGAGGATGTCCTTGTGGAATGCTGGTGTCAACATCCGACGATGCTGGAGCCACTTATGTCCATTCAAAAAGAACAAACCATGTCCTGGGCAAGAATTGGTTATGTGTGTGATCCCAAGGGTTAGTGGGGCAAGGGGAAAGAGTTGGGGTAACCTGACAGGCAGATAGTGGAAGTTCTGAAGTAAGATAATGGAGTAAGAGGAAAATCTTAAACATGTATAGCAAAGAGTAATAGTGTTTAGGATTGAGCCATTAAATCTGATATGATCAGCACAGATATGACTAAATCTGAAAAGGTGGCACATGCAGACTCTAGCTTGTAGTGTTTTAATGTGCATATGGACATGGGGGCAAGCATCCAGACTGTGAAACTAGAAGAGAGACCACAGGAGAGGAACAAGAGGAACTGAGCAAAGTAGGAGAAGCAATGTGATACATAGGACATGAGAGTGGAGAGGCCACAGGAAGCCTGGAAGGTTACAAGGAGGGCCTGGGATGGGGGAGAAGCAGGAGAGGGTAGAAAATCCAAAATGTAAGTTTGAAAAAAGAAACCCATCAACAAAATTTAATTCCACTTATGCTCGTTTGAAATAATAATAATAAAAAAAAAATCTTGTAACATTGGAGTTGAAGGCTGCATAAGAAGGTGGCCAAATAAAAGTGGGTCTGAACATGTTTAGAGAAAACGAAGATGAATTGAAGAGAAGGAGCAGAGCATAAGGCAGTTCCAATCAGCACAAGGAAGAGTCAAAAGGGCTGGGAGGTGGCTGAGTGGTTAAAAGCAGGGCTCTTCTCCCAAGGACCCAGGTTAAATTCCCAGCACCGCTGCACTTAAAAATTCGAAGAGAGAAAAGAAGATGTATGAGGTACATATTAACACTCAGAAAACATAAATGTGGTGTGACCAGAGTCCTGGTTTACAGTTACATACCAAGCCAAGGGATCAAGAATCTGTAGAGGCTAGCCTTTGGGTCTGAAAAAAAAGGGGGGGGGGTTGCTTGGATACTGACACTCACCAAATAAGGCAGCTGTGGTTGATGCCATGATTCTTGGTGAATCTCAGAGTCCCTGTCCTCTCCCACTACAGCTGTCTGTCTGTTTCTCTTGGTACTCTCAAGTGGAATCAGAAATGCAAGCTTCACCTCTTAGCACACTGACAGCCAGGACTGTTCAGAACTGCTAAGGCACACCAATCATGTTGTAGTATCAAAGAGTGGATGAAATGTGTGGATTCTACAGTGGGTCATAGTCTTCTGGCCTAGGATGACCGTTAAAAGGATGTTTCAAACCCAATTTATATTACAGGCAATGTATCTAAGAATACGATAAATTTTCTAGCTAGTCAACTGTTAGAATCATTCAGTATTTACTGAGTATTATTGGAATTTAGCTGNGTTGTGGCGGGAGCAGTAGGAAATAATAAGATAGAAACTTCCCATATTTTAGCTGCCAATCTTCTCTCATTTATCAGATTGTAAACATATACTTGAGAGAAGACTTTTGTGTGCTGGGATGGGATTCACTCTCACCTGCTCTCCCCAGGATCACACTCATGTAGTCAGGGTCATAGATGTTGATGAAGACTTGACTTCCCCATATCCAGTGGATAAATGCACCTGGGAATTTCTCTACATATCTTAGTATCCATCTCAGCTCCTCATCCTCTTTGAACTGCCACCAGGAGAAACAAAGCAAATGATACCATCTTGAGCAACAGGCTGGAAGTAGGGATGATAAGTTGACAGATACAGAGGCATGGTGCTGGTTCTATCCACAGAGTGCTAAGGATCTGACTGTGAGGAACTGCAGCATGGTCTACTCTCATTGTGACTGCCCAGGTCATGGCATAAAGGTGAGAATGTGACTCCTTGTTGGACCATGTAAGAGCTCTCTCTGAATTGCCCTTACAGCCTTGCTTGATTAGTTCCCAGTGCTGGGTTCCACAGGGCAAAAGTTAATATCAACTTACTCTTGTTAGATTCATGTCTTAACCATGTTCTGCTCAAAATCATACACTGAAATGCTAAACCTTAGAACCTCAAAATGTAACACTACCAGGACATAGGGTCTTCAAAGAGGGAACCAATACAAAATGAGGCATTGATAATGGACCTAACCCACTATATTGCTGTCCTTAGGAAAAGAGGAATTTTGGACAGAACAATAAACACAGAGATAGATATGTAGTGTCATAATAAGATGATTACCATTTATAAGCCAAGGAGACAGGCCTGCAATCGAAATCTCTTTAGAGCCCAGAGGAAAAACCATCCCCATCATTCCCATGACCATGAGCTTCTAGTCTTCACAGTGAGAGACAAGACATTTCTTTGTCTTATCTGCCCAGCTCTTTTGTGTTACAACCCATTCCAACTGGTACAATCCTATGAGTCTCCATGCAAGGCCACATTAGGAGAACTGTCAATTTCCCTTGTTTTTAATGAAGATTGAGGATTCTGATGCTGAATGTTATGTCCCTGTGATTGTATTAGACCCAGACCTGACATCCCACAGTGTCCTTGCCCTCTATTCCCACACTCCTGGGCATCATTACTTCTGTGGTGGCAAATGTAGCTCTGAAATCTGACATCCTTGAGTTCTCAGCAAAATGTTCAGCATAGTCCACAGCAATCATCCTTTATTTCTATAAGCATGAGCACANGAGGGGAGGAGTCAGAAAGTGGGTGAGTGAATTTTCAGTAGGCATGAGGCAAGGGAGATAGACTCTTTGAGAGAAAGAATAAGAGAGCTGCCCTGAGAGGAGTCCTGTAGACTCAAAGAGAGAAAGCAGCCAGGGTGCACTGCTTGTGGACGTTGTACATCGTGGTGCGCACTAGGCTCCGCACCACGATGTACAACGTCCACAAGCAGCATGGTTCTGTTCTTGCTGTAAGGACACTTCTGTCTTTTAGGTCATGACTGTGTGACATACATAACAAAATATGTCAGAGTCTGATTCTGACAGGCTAGTCCCTGTGTCCTCCTACTNCATTTGAGTATAGTGGGGGTTGCAGACAACGTTTCAGGGTTCACTTGTTGGTGGGAAGAGAAACTGGAAGACAGTTGAGCTTGGCTGAGAACAAAATGTTCCTTGTGCAGTCAGTGGATGAGCATATGAACAGCACAGATGAATTCACTGATACCTGCTGGCACTCATGTCAGATTCCTTCTGAGGAACAAGGGACCCTCACAGAGCAANTGCATTTGCATTTGTGCTCCAGCAGGGGAATGTGGCTTAGTCTCTCCTGACAAGTTTTGAGAACCATCCTTCTGGGGTCACACTGCTTTGTGTTCCCTGATCACATTCATCCTTGAAATCGCTCTGTAATTCAATCCACCACAGGGACTGTCCAGTATGTGCCTTGACTACTAGGTATAAGATTCAGTTCTCTGTGAGTCCCTCATCTTGGCCCTGCAAACACCTGGGAAGATGCTTTTTAGCACAGTAACATGCCCCTCTTCTAATCTGAACACACAGGACAGTCTGCTGCCTCCAACTCCTGTTCCAGCTTACTGCCACACTTTCCCTCCACTCTTTCAAGTGCACACATGAGCACTTGTTGTTTCCAACTTCTGCAATAGCAGAGGTAATGAATATAAACACCGCAGAATGACGAAGGTTAGAATTTAGGGATGTGTTTGCTATAAACTACCAGAAGTTGGGAAGTCATTCAGTATTACCAAAATACCATTTGTAAAAATAAACACTATTCACCTAGTGAATGTCTACATAGACCCTCAGTATTACTGCAGTGTCATGTCAGAAGTCTTACTGATTCCTTCTGTCAACTGCTAGCTCCAAAAAGATTATATTTAGATGGTAACAATTGTGTCAAATAATAAGTTAGGTCTCAAATCAAGAATGAATCTGTCAGGGAGATGGAATGGGCCTGGTGCAATGATGGGGATATAGAATGAATGAATGAAGAAAATAAAACAAAATAAAATAAAAGAGAACTAATCTGTCAGCTATTAACACAACAACTTTGCACAATCAAAGTTTTCCAATTAGGCTTTGGCCATTTCTTTGTGACAAATACTTATAGCTCCCGTATGCCATGGGCTGTCCTCTGCTGACCGTAATTTGTCCTCCTAGAAAACAGAGGTCTAGCTCTTGGATCACTACCTTATGATGTAGAAGGATAGGGGTTTTGATATGACCCTCTAGCCCAGAGGCTGCTCCTTCCCTTGTTCCTGAGCTATTTTATGGCTGTGTGAGACTGGGTACAGGGACACCTGGAGTGGATGGTGTGTTTCCGTTCAGCTCACAATCCAGTCTTCATGACAGGAAAACAGGGAGAGAAACAGACCCTATTTAATGGGGGAAACCTCAAACATCCATGTCCTTAGTTGAAGGACATCGGGCTACTATCTCTTCTTCTTACATTGAGGAGCTTCTAGAGAAGAATTCATTCTCTTCTTGTGCTCTGATTCCTCTGTCTCCTTGTCTGTTCTCACCACAGACAGTGAACCCAATGGGGCAAGGATTCAACCACAATGTTGTGATTGCAGTGAGGCAGATGCTGGACTGGACATTGAGTGACTCATTATTGAACACTCTAAAAGATTAACCTGATACTTAGAGAACAGTTGGAATACTGGCGGTGCTCCAACTGGAGAGCAACTCAAAAGGAAAAACCTTGGTCTTGGAAGTGCCAGGCTAGGAAGTCACAAGACAGGAGTGAGGAAGGACTGTGGAACAGAGCTGAGGCACAGCAGAACTGACTTCTAATAAGGAAGTGAACTCCATTCAGAGACTGAGCACCAACCAAGAACCCCAGGCACATAGGTAGCAGATGTTCAACTCAGTCTCCATGTGAGTCCCCCAACAACTGGAACAAGGGCAGCCTCTAAAGTTGTAACCTGAGTGTGGAATAAGTTCCCCAACAGGGCTGCTTTGTCTGGTCTGGCTTCAGTTGGACAGGAGAAGCCTAATCCTACAAAGATTTGTTGTGCTAAAGTGGGAGATCTCCAGAGGAGCCCCCCCCCCTCAGAGGGGAAGGGGAGATATAGAGAAGAGACTCTCTGAAGGGGAATAAGAAGGGGGATCTTCTTTTGGGTTGTAAACACACATATAAATAAGTAAATAACTCAGCTCCATACTATTTGAGATTTGCAGAAGCTGATAGCAAAGCTGGGTTTGTACAGAGGCCACATGCTTGTTAAACAATAGATCATGTCTTTTATGTGTATCTCTGTTGGAATCCTTTACTAGCACACCTGAGCTTGGAATCTGTGCTCCTAAAAACACACAAAAGGAATCGATGCTGTGCACTGTGAACGGTATTTTTATCTTCAGTTTCTGAATTCTCAATTTTCCATGGCTATATCCTTAAAGCTAGAATGTGTAAGCCCCAGCTCACCCCCTTCCCAGTTCCACTCCTTCCTACCTGCAAGCAATGCCCAAAGAGCCAGTGGGAGGGTGGCGATGGGAACTGGTGGAGGGCTGTGAGCAGCCATTGTCTGCGCAGGTAGTGTTGGGCTGCCTTGAAGAGCAGCAGAAGCAGGCCAATCAGGGAGACCACTTGGGGGAACCCAGAGATGCATTCCAGAAATCTGGCGGGGCTCAGTGCAGAGATACTCATGGTGCAGTGGCTTCTGGACCATAGATTGTCCTTCCCAGACACTGAATCTTCCTGTTATCCTATAGATATATCTGAAAGATGCTCCACCTACCTCTGGGAGGGGGAACAGATCCTGAATTCCAGTCCAGAGTTTATGAGCTGTCAAATAATGAGACAATGGTAATGGCCCTAATCTGTCATATCCTTTGTCTATATTTTCAGAGACATTTAATAAGTACCTTCTATATGCGGAAAAGGTCACAGGGACGAAAAATTAGTCACGGATCTTGGATTTACATAATTAATAGTCTAGTTTACCATAAGTTTATTTTATATACCTGGTTCTAGTCCTAAAATGATCTCATTGGTAAAATCTCCTTGCCTGAAGGATTTTTTTCTCAGTAAAAGAGTTATTAAGAGTTCAGGATGAACCATTATACCAGCACCCCAGCTGTGTTCTCAGACGCCTGCTGCCACCCCATCCTTGACTCTGGTTTGTACTAAAGATCCAGAATCATGACTGAGTCCAAGTACTTCACAACCAATAAGAAGGGAGAAATTCTTGAAGTAAAACCTGAACTCAACAATGAAAAGAAAGAAAAGAAGGAGGAGGCCGTGAAGAAAGTGATTGCTGCTATGACCATGGGGAAGGATGTCAGCTCTTTCTTCCCAGATGTGGTAAACTATATGCAGATTGACAGCCTGGAACTAAAGAAGTTCATGTACCCCTATCTGATGAATTATGCTAAGGGTCAGCTAGCCGTGGCCATCATGGCTGTCAACAGCTTTGTGGAGGATTGCGAAGATCCCAATCCTTTGATTCTGGCCTTGGCAGTTAGAACCATGGGATGCATCCCGGTGGACAAGATTACAGAGTATCTCTGAGAACCCCCCCCCCCAGCAAGTGCTTGAAGGAAGAAGCCCCCTATGTTCAAAAAATGGCAGCAGTATGCTTTGCAAAACTCCATATATCAATTATATCAATGCCCAGATGGTAGAAGATCAGGGATTTCTGGATTCTCTGTGGGATCTCATAGTAGATTCAAAGCCAGTGGTGGTGGCTAAAGCATTGTCTGAGATCAGTGAGTCTCACCCAAACAGCAACTTACTTGATCTGAACCCTCAGAATATCAGTAAGTGGCTCACAGCCCTGAATGAATGCACTGAATGGGGCCAGATTTTCATCCTGTACTGCCTGTCTAATTACAACCCCAAAGATGACCAGGAAGATCAGAGCATCTGTGAGCAAGTAACACCTCGGCTGTCCCATGACAGCCCTGCAGTGGTGCTTTCAGCCGTAAAAGTCCTATGTCATGTTGCTGTCTGAAGAGCCAGAAGTGCAGTACGTGAAGTTGCTGAGAAGAACATCAACCTAATTGTCTAGAAAAGGCCTGAAATCTTGAAGCAGGAAATGAAGGTCTTGTTTGTGAAGTACAATG
>NW_018391939.1:0-2033 GCF_900095145.1 Mus pahari | reverse complement strand
AAAGAAGTAGTGTTGTCTCAGAAGCCATTGATCTCTGAGGAGATAGACCTCATTGAGCCTACCCTCTTGGATGAACTCATCTGCCACATTGGTTCTTTGGCCTCTATGTACCATAAACCTCCAAATACTTTTGTGGAAAGAAGGCATGGGATTCATCACAAACACTTGCCAATTCATCATGGGAGCACTGATGCAGGTGATAGCTCTGTTGGCACCACCACTGCAACCGACCAGGAACAGTCTCAGGTCATCCCCACTCATTTCTGGGGGGATATTTTAAATCTTGACCTGGGTCCCCCAGTGAATGTCCCCCAAGTGTCCTCCATGTAGATGAGAGCAGTGGATTTTTCAGGAGGAGGACTGGATAGCCTGCTTTTCAGTGACCTTGGTGGGGGCATTGGAGGAAGTCAGAAAATAGGACAGTCCTTCATCCTGTCATCAGTGCCTAAAACCTCTTGGAGAAGGTGGGGAAGGAGGTGTGGGATATGGAACTGTCTGAGGGTGAACTGGGACAGGAGTAAAAACTGGACTGTAAAAAAAGATTAAAGAATATATAAGTAAATAAAAGAAACGTTTGTTGTGCTCCAGAGCTTCCTGGTGTACCTTTCCTTAACATGTCATCCCAAAGATCTAATGCTAACATCAATTTCACAATATTAAAAACTGCAAAGTTTCAAAGTCCCAGTCTTTAAAAGTTCAAAAACACCACGTTAAATTTCATTCTCTTTGAAACACCAAAAGTGCCTTTCAAAATTCAAGCCTCTGTAAACAAGTAAATCTCTCAACTATCCAAACCATCTTAAATATGGCCTCCTGTGGGGATAGGGGGGCCTGGAAGCTGTCCTGGAGCAAGAGCAAGATTGAGACTTGCCCAAACCCGAAAGTCTCATCCTGAGACTGGCAGGAGTTAGGAATGCTCTCTCCCTGCTCTCACCCTGTGTGCTCTGGAGCACTGCCCCTGCCTCCCACACCTCTGAGGACAATCAGGTAATCTATGGCCAGTTTCCAGATTCAACCCCACCCCATTAAGAACCAGTTTCTTGAAATTGCTTTTTATGTAAATGAAGCAATCCCAGGTTTCCACCCTAGCCAATAAATTATTTCTAACTTGGAATTCCCTACCTAGCCCCCTAATCTAAATGGCCTTTGTTTTCCCAGAATAAAGTTGAGCTGTTTCACTGAAACTGACCCTGGGAATCAGTCTGTCTGTCAGTACTCACATTGTCTGAACTGCCCTCCCACCCCAACTCCCACCCCACTTCTGCTTACTTTGTCCTCTGTGACCAGTGGCCAAATGCCCAGAGGGAGAAGGGAGGGACACAGGCTCCTGTAAAATCTAAGTAAGTTACTTTTCTTTTTCTCCAAGAGGGAATAACCAGGGCACAGTCACCATAAAATCAAGGCAAAACCAAACTCCGACAGGTACATAACTCAGTGACCAATGTTCCAATGTGTGGGATTCCTTTATGATCCTCTGGGCTCCAAAGGGCTTGGAAAGTTGCACTTTCTATGGCTCTGCCATTTACAGCACCCAGCTTGTCTTTTAGACTCAAGTCAGTTCCACTGCACAGCTTCTGTTGTCCTTCAGGATTGTCCCATAGTGCTGGTATCTCAAAAGTGCTGAAGTCTCTGCTAAAGCTCTGCTGAATCCTTACCAATAGCCTCTCCTGGGACCTCTTCAGTGATTTTTGACCCTAACACATGAAACCATGTCGAACTTCTCTCTATGATCCCTTTTATTCTGGGGTTTCAAGTGCAGTTTAGAAGTACCTTAACAATGTTCTCTCCCAACCTCTCTCTCCTGGTGCCAAGCCTCAGGTCCTCTCCATGACCCCTTCATGCCTTCAGAATCAGTACTACTTAGGAGACTATTCCAAGTTCAGCTGACAGCACAAGGCATAGACTTGGAATCCTTTGGACTACAGCTTCTGTGTGCTGACCCTAAAGAAACATTTAACACAGTAAGTTTTTTAAGATTATAGTATCAATTACAACATTTTACCTTCCCTTTCCTCCTTTCAAACCTTTCTATA
>NW_018391938.1:63231-80704 GCF_900095145.1 Mus pahari | reverse complement strand
GGGTGGTATAGGGAACTTTCAGAATAGCATTTGAAATGTAAATAATGAAAATAATAATAAATTAAAAAAAAAGAATTCTTATCCACAACAGGTGCAAATACACAGTAGTTCAGCCCTTTTAGAAATCAATGCAATTTGCTTTGAGAACCTGGGAATGTTGTTCTTCAAGATCTAGGTGTACCTTAAAAAAAACAAAACAAAACAAAAAACAATATGAACTAATCAGTACCCCCAGAGCTGTGTCTCTAGCTGCATATGTAGCAGAAGATGGCCTCATTGGCCATCATTGGGAAGAGAGGCCCCTTGGTGCAAACTTTATATGCCCCATAAAGGGGGGAATTCCAGGCAAAGAAGTGGGAGTGAGTGGGTAAGGGGGCAGGGCGGGGGGAGTGTATAGGGGACTTTTGGGATAGTATTTGAAATGGAAATGAAGAAAATATCTAAGAAAATATTTTTTTTTAAAAATGTTATTCATTGTAATTTGCCTTTTACCAGGTTTAACACTAATCCTTACCCTAAGCCCAATCCTTACCCAGTTGCATGAATAAGAAATAAAAATGTATGTTTCTGATGAAAATATATATTATTTTCCTCAGACAGTGAAATACCATGAAAGACTAGAAGCACAGTTACTCATATATTTGTGAATACTCAATGAATATTCCTAAGTACTATTTTTTTAATGAATAAAATTACATAGACTCCAATAGAATTAAAACTTCAAAGTCACTATATCTTATCTGCAATATGATGTCTTTCTCATCATTTGAATTATGAACAAAATAAGCTTAAAGATCTTAAGGACAGGATGATCTCTATCATATATGACAAGGAACTAGAAATTATAAAGAAAGGTATCAGGTCTTCACGAGACCAAGGGCCTCGCTTCACATTGATGCCTGATAAGGCCATCCTCTTCTACATTTGTAGCTAGAGCCATGAGTCCCTCTATGTGTACTCTTAGGTTGGTGGTTTAGTCCCTGGGAGCTCTTAGGGAACTGGTTCATTGATATTGCTGTTCTTTCTATGGGGTTGCAAATCACTTCAGCTTCTTCAGTCTTTCACCTAACTCCTCCTTGGGGTCCCCGTGCTCAGTACAATGATTTGCTGTAGGCATGCACCTATTTGTCAGGCTTTTGCAGAGTCACTCAGGAGACAGCTATATTAGGCTCCTTTCAGCAAGCATTTCTTGGCATCAGCAATAGTGTCTTGGTTTTGTGACTGCACATGGGATGGATTCTGAGGTTGTGTAATCTCTGGATTGCCTGTCCTTTAGTCGCTGTTCCATTCTTTGTCCCTGTATTTCCTTTAGACAGAGCAATTCTGGGTTAAAATTTTTGAGATGGGTGGGTGCCCCCATCCCTCAACTGTGGGCTATGCCTAACCTCTTTTTATGGTCTCTGCAGAATCTCTCACCATTTGTTGGGTATTTTAACTAATGTCATCCCAATTAGATCTTTGGAGGGTCTTTTCTGCCAACTGGGACTTTGTGGTGGCTACCCCCAATTCCCCATCTCCTGCTGCTACATAACTCTATTCAATTTCCTGGCCTTCTCTAGTTCTCCCCTATCAACTCCTATACCTGATCTTTTCTTCCCCTACCTTCCTCTCTTCCTCCCAAGTACCATAATTACTTTCTTCCCCCTTCAAAGTAGAAATGAAAGATTCATATTTTTGGTCTTTCCTCTTCTTGAGCTTCATATGGTCTGTAAGTTGAATTGCGATTATTCTGAAGTTTTTGCTGATATCCACTTATAAGTGAGTATATACCCTGAGTGTTCTGAGTTTCCTCACTCAGGATGATATATTGTTCTCGTTCCATGCATTTTCCTGCAAATTTCATGTTTTCGTTGATTTAATAGCTGAGTAGTACTCCACTGTGTAAATGTGACACATATTCTGTTTCTATTCCTCAGTTGAGGGACATCTGTGTTGTTTCCGGTTTCTGGCTATTATAGAAAAAAACTGCTATGAAAATAGTGGAGCATGTGTCATTGTTATATGTTGGAACATCTTTTCGATATATGCCCAGGAGCAGTATTTCTGGGTCCTTAGTACTATGTCCAAATTATTGAGGAAACACCAGAAAGATTTTCAGAGTGTTTGTACCAGCTTTCAATCCATCCAGTATTGGAGGAGTGTGTCTCTTTCTCCACATCCTTGTCAGTATGTACTGTCACTTCTGTTTTTGATGTTGGCCATTTTGATTGGTGTAAAGTAGAATCTCAGGGTAGTTTTTTTTTTCCTGATTACTAACATTGTTGAACATTTCTTTACATGCTTCTCATTCATTTAAGATACCTCTGTTGAGAATTTTCTTTTGGACTCTGTACTGCATGTTCAAAATTGGATAATTGGTTTGTTTGGTTGGTTATTTTTTTGTAATCTACCTTCTTGAGTTCTTTACATAATTTGAATATTAGTTCTCTGTCAGATATATGGTTTTGAAAATCTTTTCCCAATTGTTGGGGCACCAAACCACCCACAAAACATTCCACCCCAAATTTATTCTGTCTAGAAGATATGCAGGCACAGTGGATGAAGCAGAGACTGTGGGAATGGTCAAACCCATAAAGCAACAGTTTCTAACACTATTAAATTTATCCAATTATGTTTGCCTACAGAAGCATGCTGTCCTTTGAAAGGATACACTCAACAACTGACTAAGACAAATACAGACACTCTCAGCCAAACAGTGAATGGAACTTGGGGACTCCAAGGTTTTTGAAGACTATCTATTTATCTCTTTAATATATGTTCAATTTTGAAAAAGTAATTTTGTAATAAGCTAGACTAATATCTAATGTGATTATAAGTTTGATTGATGATTAATTTGCATTTCTAAATTATCTGAAAGAGTTTGTAATACTAGATTTCAAATTGTCTAGAATTTAACATTGCATTTGAAGTAATTATATACATATAATACCTTAAATGGAGTTGATAATAAGTATAATGTAACCAAATATAACCTTAATTTTACATCAATGTACAAAGATCTATACCAATGTATGGTATTTTGTCTTGTTAATATTCTTCATTCTTAGAGTAGATTAAAAAATCGACCGCTTTTGCTATTCTTCCTATATCCTCTCCCTTTTATCCCCTGTCCCCTGTTTATCACTAACATTAAATAGGAGAGTAAGAAAAATTAGGAAAGAAAGAAGAGAGTCTAACTGCCATGTGCAGCCTTGACACAAGATCGAGGTTCTCAACTGGAAGTAGAGATATAGGGAAGGGACATAATGAATATTCGGACTATGGTTTTGTATGCAAGATGACGGGGCCTTCTTGAAACTTGAGGTTGTGTACACTCCCTTGCACTCACTCACACTCTTATGCTTGTTCCCTAGCACACTCTAGGCCTTGGTTTAACTTCATCTTACCTCACCACAACCCCTGGTTTTATTAATTTATTTTTATTCTTTAAAACTTTTTCACAGCCCAGACTTCATTCCCTTAAGATCTGAACCTGACTGCTCTACATCTCATGCCTCCTCCCAAACATTACCTCATATCAAAGAGAAACATTACCTCATATCTCCCCCCTACCTACCCCAACCCCACCAGGTCTTATCACTCTGTGAGGCTTCAAAACTCACAAGGGTTAGCTGCATCTTCTGTCACTACCCAGCAGTCCTCCACTGTACATGTTTCAGGAACCTTATATCAGCTCCTGTATGCTCCCCCATTGGTGGCTCGGTGTATGAGAGATCTTGAAGGTCCAGGATAGTTGAGATTATTGGTCTTCCCATGGAGTTTCCCTCTTCCACCACTTCTTCTAGCTTTTTCCCAATTCAAAAATATGGGTTGCTTCTTTCCAGCCATTGATTGGGTATTTGCATCTGACTCTTTCAGCTGCTTGTTGGGCTGCTCAGAGTGCAGCCATGTTCCTGTCTGCAAGCCCACCACAACATTATTAAGGCTGTCAGAGCCTTGTTCCTCCCATTAAGCTAGATACCAATTTGTGACTGTCTCTGGACCTAATTTTTCCCTTGCTCTTCTACATTTTTGTACCTGCAGTTCCCTCAGACAGGATAAATTCTGGGTCACAGCTTTTGACAGTAGGATGGCAACCCCATCTCTCCAATTTTTAACATTTAAATTTAAATTTAAACAATTCTTGATTGGTCAGATGCCTCCTTGCTGTGGATATTTTTGTCTTCTCTCATTCTCTCTTCTCTGTTTAGCTCAAACCTTGAACTGTCATTTGCCTGCCCCCTCTCCTTGTTCACCAATAAAGACCTTCCTGTCTTCCTCTTATCAACTAAGTGCTCAATCTCCTGTTCTAACTCGGAGAAGTTGTCTTGAGTCCCTAAAGAGACTCCTCAGAATGTCACCATGTGATAAGACAGCCAGTGAGTAACCAAAATAATAAAATCTATAGAGACAAAGTTGAACTTTGTATCCCTGGAAGTATTAGATTTCCTCTGTAGATAAGGCTCACTTTGAAATTGCAAAGAAACTCTGTTTCCTTCTTTGTCTCCTAATTATTAGGATCAAATGTATGAGATTATTTAGAATCTATATACCCTTGCAAACCTTTATTTTAATGTTTTTCTGTTTCTCTTTTCTTTGTATATTTATATTTCATGTAGTTTCCTTTATCCTATTTTCCCTCTCAATTCAACATCTTTCCCAGTATTCAACTATATTAATCTCCTTAATATATTTTTTGAGCATATTGTGATCTGCTTAGAGGTCTCAGAATGGGTTACGTATTATGTCCTAGGCTGAAACATTATCAGTTCTCCACTGGGAGCCCCACATCTGCCCACTGGAGATTGGTTCACTAATCAAAGTAAAATGTTGCAATCCTCAATCCATGTCACTTTACCTTGAAATTGTCTGTCAATGTATCCAGAAGGATAATAAGATAGCATATCACATTTAAACTTCCTTTGGCATTAATCACTTGTCTTTCTAATGCAAAATAACAACACATTGCCTCTATGATATGTGGCTTGTCTATCTCCTCTGATATAAGATGATTGTATTTTGTATTGCCAAGCTGAAAATTAATACACAATATATTTAAAAAGCTTAACACTATTATTTTTATGTTTCTCTTGTCCAGAAATCTCTGGATCCCTTAGGTAAATTCTTTTCTTCGTTTGGAAAGACAAATGCAAAAAAAAAAAAAAAAAAAAAAAAAAAAAAAAAAAAACCTCTGCTCCAACTATAAACCTGGGTCCTTGCATTGACGGGGAGAATATATCTTTCTCATGGCAAAATGACTCATGGCAACAGAAAAAGCATTAACTGTCTCTGTCACATCATAAAAATGCCTTATGTGGATAAATAGACCTAATATTCCCCTTTTCTTTATATAAACATATACTTGATGTGTATATAAATTTTAAATAATATTCATTATTAAGGATTACTAAGCTTAAATCCTACATAGTACATTTAAAGACAAAATGTATCATTTTGAATGTAGGCTGTCACTTTTAAATGGCTGTATCTATGTTCAGAGGATCTCACTCTAATTGTACTATATTCTAAGAGACACAAAGGCATTGTGCAATACAGTCTATGAACAATTATGGACTGCCATCAGGGCCTCATGCCTGCAAACAATCTCAAGCCCATGAGTCCTGCCATTTTTGCTTAGGCGAGAGCCTCTGTCCATTTCCCAATCCAGGAAAGTCATGAGACATTGGCAAGATGGGGTTGGAGACTATACATTCCTTTGCAAGCCTCAGACAGGATCTCTGCAACCTCTAACCTTCTCTCTCAGCAGGGATATTCAGACTCTCAGAGACCTGGTTGGTTCTTGGGTATAGTTTTATGAATTAGTTGCCTTGACCTGAATTGGGTTGTTAGGCAATGGCTGAGTAGTGTGCATTCCTGCACCCTATGTGCTGTAGACAGGCCTCCATTCTTCCTACCAGCACATGTTCTGTAAGCAGAGAACTTCTTTTAAAAGTTTTAAAGCACTACTTTTTCCCCCAGCCTCATTTTATAAAGAGACAGAGCTTAAAAGCTTTATATTTGAGGGGGGAGGAAGGATTTGGGCTTTCTTGTTTCTACTTGGAATATTTCTCAGATCAATTTAGATTCTATTCATGAACTGGGTGACATTTAGATGTTACATCTGGTTCTTCCTTCCAGACTCATGCTACCAGAATTAAAACACAGACTCCAAATACATTCACATATACATTGGCCATAGGTGCAGGTAGGTTATTCTATGACTAAATAATAACTCATATAACTCATTTATTCTAACCTACACCCTGCCATGTGGCTGGTTACAATTGTGCAGGTACCACGAATTGGTCGAGTCACTTCCACCCTGTTTGCTCTCCCAACGACTGCTCTACCCGAGAATTCTCTCTCCTTTCCGGATGTCCCACCACTTATTTTACCATTTCCTTTAGTACTTAAGGGTTTTAATTGAAAGGTGACACATCCACAAAATATAGATGTTATTCCCAATACAATGTGTAAATACATGTGGACATATGATGACTACTATACTGAGATCTTCATCAAACTTAATATATGTGCTCTTTTATGAGCCATACAACAATTGTTTTTGTTATTTATATATGGGAGTGATTCTTGCACTGGCTTCTAATGTGGTAGGATACTACATTGACATTACCACATTCTGTGTTCTGTGGCACAAAATGCCTTTCCCAGTCTCAAAAGATTTTCTTCAAGGCAGAGATGTCTTGGACATAAACAATACATAATCTAAAACTTGCCCATTCTTTTTAAGATATTAAAGCTTGGTAAAATAAAAGTAGCCAAAAATACAACAAAGAATTTAGACTGTGTTGAAAATTCACAGGTGTTTCATGATGTGAAATCTTTTGAGATTCCTGCCTTCTCCTACAATTTTCATTAAAGTGAGTTTGGGAGTTCTTCCTTTTAAGGAGTGTTTTTACTTAGTTATATGTTACAATTTAACATATGGTTATGGTGCTCTATACAGCCCCTGAAAAGAAACTGTGTCTGTTGTCCATGGACTATTTTATAATCTACTACTATGAAATTTCTAGCCTTTTGATAGATTGTTAATAAAAGGATTTTCTGCCAGCTTCCCATTCTAGTTATTTTCTACTTTCCTTGTGAAAATAGTTCATTGGTATTCTTTCTCCTGAATTAATTTAATTTTCCCCACAGATTCCACTTATTCTCAAATAATCCCTGTATTTTGCCTTCTAATGCAATTGGCAGTATTACCTTTTTAACCTTATTTGCATTCTTAATTGTGAACACAAGGTATTCTATATGCAGTGACACCTCTTTGAGTAAACAGTCTGGTGGTTCTTGCTCGTCTATAATTTGCTTTATTAAACCTAGACATTGCCTGTTCATAACTTTCTCAGATAACCCAAATGAGTCAGTAAAAGCAACTGCTTCTATAAGCAGGTACTCCATGGAGAACTTCAAGTGCCAAAGTTACAGAGACATAATGGAGTGAAGATGCAGGTTGGGTGTCTTATACTGTGTGCTCCTGGAAACAGAAGTTCTGGTACAAGCCAGCCTTCATCTTGTCTATGAGCCCTGCAACAAATAGGTAGCCTCTATCAAAAGACACTCAACACAGATCACTTTCATGACCTTTTTCAGTGTGCGTAATGAGTAGAGAAGGTAATGAATCGCTATAGAAAAATATCACCTCTGATCACAAAGGACACAGAGAAATCAGAAGACAAAACAGTAGAGAAGCAATGGTATTATGGACGAAGATGGAGATGAAGAATGGGAAGGTATCAATTTAATATAGCAAATCATTAACATTTGATCTGCTTTAATTTTATGATATTTATTGTAGTTATTAATTTATGCATTTTATTTTTATTTGAGAATTCCATACATTCATACAATGCAGGTTCTTCTTGATCTATTCCATACAATATAGCCAATTATAATAGTTTGATAATTTTATGTGCCCTGTTTTTAAAACTTAATAACCTCACCAGCATGTACATTGGTGTAGGGTTAAATTATTAAGCTTAATGTTGTGAGACCCATTTCTAAACATAATCCTGAAAATTACATAATTTTATTCTTTTTGAGGTTTTACTTAGTAATTGTTAATTAAACAAAATAATAGGCTTTATCCGTGATATATGCATGTATATACTACTGTACAATTCTCATATGTATCTCTGAATCTATCTTTCTCCATTCTTTCTACTAATAATCTTCCATTTCCTTTGCTTGTTATGTATGTGTTAGAAAGAGAGATAGAAAGTGAGATATTGAGGGAGAGGCAGAAGCAGAGGGAGAGGGAGAGGGAGAGGGAGAGGGATGGAGAGGAGAGGAGTAGGGGGAGGGAGAGAGAGAGAGAGAGAGAGAGAGAGAGAGAGAGAGAGAGAGAGAGAGAGAGAGAGAGAGAGAGAGAGAGATATCAAGTCTTTTTTGTGCTGTGGAAATGTAACGAGATCTGTAGATTTCTAATGCTAAATGGTAACTTATCAAGGACTATGCTCTTAGAGAAAATGATTCCTTCCTTTCCAAGAAGTTAAGATCTGCCAATATCTCTAAGTATGGGGATGGATTTTCATACCCAACTCTTCTCTCCATGCTGGGCTATCAGTCACTCAGCACCTAATTCTTACTTGAACCTAATATAATGCCCTCTTTCAAAATGAATTTTATTAACTAATGTTTCCTGTTTATGTTTGAACTTTTCTTGCTTTCTGCTAACTTGTGTTCCTGAGACAAGGTCTTATGTGTCCCAGGCAGGCTACTACGTATCCAAAAATGACTTTGAAATTTAACTATGCCTATTATGAATCTGAAGAACTGAGATGGTAGTCAAAATCTGAGAAAAAGGTTTTATTGTTACTAATATTTCCGAAATACTTAGACAATAGAGTGTAACAAAAATGCTTCCTGGAGCAGCAGGTCCTGGAGCAATTCACTCACTGCCAGAACAGGCTGAGGTGTTCTCAACCAGTAAACCTCACTTCAGTTTCCAACCATACATGCGTGTAATGGTTTAACGTATAGAGTGGAATCTATATTCCTACTATAGTTCAAGTGCAAAATTCTTTCAAACTGAAATACATGTGGTTCTCTGCAGAGCTAAAGTTTGAAGTTTGCAACTCACATTAGGTACAATTGTATTCTTCATTTTAGCAAGAACCACATTTGGCTTAAATTTGCAGGCAAAAGTCCACTCTGGCTCTCGTGAGGTGAACATATGAGAGAAGTAATTAAAGGAAGGAAGGAGAACAAACCTCCTCGAGGTGAGAAATTTTTTTCTATAAAAGGACAGAAATTACAGAGTGTATGAATGATCTCCTCTGGGACATATTTCTGAGGTAATATCAAATCTACTTGCAAAGAGTCCATATCTGTGATATATAGCTTTAAATAGCCCTAAAATGAGTTTATAACTGGCTAAAAATAATTGTTATTAATAGAGACAAGTTGAAAATAAAAATAATCTGTACCATACCCAAAGGTTTACTCCTGTCTGGCACAGAGAAGGCAATGCAACAAAGTTATTTCTTACAGGATAAATGCGAATGGATGTTCTTAGATTGTTCAACTATTGTTTCTCATTTGAAAGGTTCCAGGATATATTTCCAAAGTTTTCAAGTGCTGTGTGAACTGACTGATTGAACAGCAGAACCTATCCTAAATGAAAGAGGAAGCCATAAACACATCATGACAGACCATGCCATTGAATCCTTCGTACACAAAGATCAAAATAAAACCAAGCAAAGCATGCTGTGGGGATATCCACAGACTTTATGAAGCAATGAAAGTTTCTACGAAATGTTGCTTCTAAATGAATAACCTAAAGTTCTGCATCGAATACCATTTATGTAAACTTCTATATAATAACATATAAATATATATTTACAAATACTAATATTTCTAAGAAGAACACCAAAAGATTAAAATTGATGGCTTTGAAGGTCAAAAATGAGAGATTTGTATAATATATAGCTTAGATACTCAACCACTAGGAAGATAGATTCTGATGAACAATAATCTCATGTGGTTGTAAGTTTGCTCTCAGGTTGTTCAGTTAGTTTGAAGTGAAAATTAAAAAAAAAAAAATTAAGGTTGAATGCTGGAGCCTACATATAATTTTATCTGAGGTACTTTTAAAGTTAAAAAATTTACTTCAGTGTAGTTTGTATTTTATCTAATTTAAGACTAACCCTAACCATCACCCTAAACCTTACCCATAAATAATACAAATGAAAATATCTGTTTCTGATGAAATTATGAATTATTTGGTAACTTAGTTACATATATATTCATGAACATTGTATGAAAATAGATAATAACTTTTAAAGGAATATAATTACCTAAATTACAATAGAATTAAAACTTTAAAAGCATTAATCTTGTCTTCATTGTGGGTTGTTTATTATCAATTCAATTTTGAAAGAAAAATAAGCCTTAAAAAATATGCAAAATAGAAGAATATAGGTGGAACCATCCTAGAAACTTCCAGCCTGAAATGTACCTCCTACAAAAGTTTCTGAGAAGTTTGACAAATAAGAAAAGTAGTCAGCAGTCTACACGAAGAAACATAATTGCTCCCACTCTCCTAAAGCAATATAGTATCTAACTACAATGTAAATTCTGAAACTTTCCCTGTGCCGTAATGAGTGTGTGTTCTGAAAGGAAGATGGTAGCACTCGGCAAATCTATTCCAGTTGTAACTTCAAAGTTCTCTCTATAATTAAGGACTTTAAGGAAGAAAAGAGACAGTGCTTGGACCTGGATTTTCTTCTACTGAATGCAAAGGAACTCTATGATTTCTTCAGACAGCAAATCAACAGCAGGAATGGCCTGAGTGATTTTCAGTGGGGAACTCAGGAAGTCTTCAAGGGGAAACACAGAAGTCAGATTACAGAAGAGTTGACTAGGAAAGTATTAGGGTTGAAATTGAGGATGGAGAATGGGCAGCTATTAATTTGGAGTTCTACACATCTTAAGCATTTTCTCCTGCTTTAATTTTGTAATATTGAATGTAACTGTGTACTTGTAGATTGTTTCTTCTTTGTATTCAAGAAGTCCATACATTTGTATAATGAAGTTTGATTGAATCTACCCTCCTTTCCCTCTCGCATTTACATACCATCCACCCAACTGGGAATAAATTCCTAACTATGAGAGTTCTTTCTTTGAAAGTCACTGGCTCACCTGAATGTACACTGGTGTATAGTTAGATTATTTTAGCTCATACTGGTGATGTCCATTTCTAACCATTTTCCTTAAAACATCATAATTCTCTTTTTTATAATTTTTACTTAGTATTCTGATTCATACAAAATGTAATGGTTTTTCTTGTGATATATTCATAATACACTCACTGTGCTTTCCTCAAGAGCAACTCTGACACTACTGTTCTCCATTCCTTTAATACCAATCTTCCTTGCATACATTTGCATGAATGATTCTCACTTTCCTCCCTTCTCACTCTTTCTCCTTGTGTGTCTATGCCTGTATGTGATCAAGTCAAATTTGTGTTGCTCAAAAGTTCTTAGATATCAAACCATAATTTAACCCCACTGACTACTGCATTGTTAGGTTCTCTAACTTGTTCTTAAACTCTCAGCACTTGACAAATTGTTCCCTGGATTAAGGGAAATCTTTATATGTAGATTCATGGACAATATTCAGAAGTTTTTCTATGTTTGCCTTTCTTATGTTATATTCATGGGTATACTCACTATTCTTTTCTCATGAGCATCTCTGACACTACTTCTCTCCATTCTTTCTAATACCAATCTTCCCCTGCTTATGCTTGCACGAATGATTCTCACTTTCCTCCCCTTCTCTTTCTGTCTCATTCTCCTTATGTGCATATGACTCTATGTGATCAGGTCAATGTTGTGCTGCTCAAATATTCTTAGATATCCAACCTTTACTTGGAATCACTGACTTGTGCATAGTTAGGAACACACTGGTTCTCTAACTCCCAGCACTTAACAATTGTTCTTCGGATTAAGGGAAAACTTAATATGTAGATTCATGGAAAATATTCCCAAGTGTTTCTATTTTTGCTGTCCAGTTGTTCGGTTAGTTTGAAGTGAAAATTTTAAACAAAAAATAAGTTTCAATCCCACAGCCTATACATAATTTCATCAGATGTACTTTTAAACTTAAAAAAATTACTTCACTGTAGTTTGCCTTTTTTTCTATTTTTAACACTAACCCTAACCCTTACCCTAACACCCATAACTAATAAAGGTAAGAATATCTATTTCTGATGAAATTAGAAATTATTTTCTTCCATTTTGGAAAAACATTGAAAGGCTGGAAGCACAGTTATACATATGCCCATGAATATTTTATAATAACTAATTATTTTAAAATGAATATGATTACCTATATTCCAATAGAATTAAGACTTTAAAAGCATTCAATCTTGTCTTCATCATGGTGTGTTTCTTATCATTTGAATTTTGAACAAAATAAGCCTTAAAATCATTTAGAGACAGGATGATTTCTGTCATATATAATGTGGAACTAGAAATTATAATAAAATGTATAGCTGCATAAGACCACAGAAAATGCAAATCCTCATGATGAAAAGAAAGTACCCTAACCAGTAGCAAAATGTGAAGTCATCAAAATAAGAAATTGGAAGTAAAAATACAAATGTAAAATATTTTGTAGCCTTGTTAAAGATGCATATGGAGAGAGTCATTCATTTTTGAGAAAGGTTCTGTTTGAAAGGAGCCTACTTTTCTTACTTAAATGTACTAAGGTAGGTTAGGATGCATGGTGGGAAGGACTAAATAAGTGAAAGAAAGAGAGGGACTCTTCCATCCTGATAAGATCTGGAAGGGTTCACAGTTGGCTGAAAATATACTCTTGTTTTGATGACTCCAAACAGTGCCATAGCAGGAAATTGGAGATTGGGTAATGATAACAAATAATCCTTAATGCTGAAATATTCCAATATATTATATTACTATTGCCTCAATGGGGCTATTATTACATTCATCATCAAATTTCAGAGTGAGGTTCTCATCCTCTAACTAATTGCACAGGCCCTTTCAAATTCTTATTCAAATTACTTCTCCTAAGGACTGAATCTCCTGCTGCATGCTGAAGACCCTGCCTGAGGATAACTGCACATTATTATGCTGGGGCCATATTCCCCACAAGTGCTGGGTTTTCAAGAGATCATTACTGTCCCTTGTGTTTCCATCTTTTGAGAATCCATGGAACTAAAGAAAATTCAAAAAGAAGCCCACAAAAGAGAAAACTTATAGAATAATCCTATAATCAATATGAAGAATTCTTTCTTGGCAAAATTATAGTTAGGAATTCAGAACCCATTAAACTGTGGATGCTGCCTTTCAGAGCCATGTGTATCAATGTCTGAGGGAGAAGAGCTCTAGAAGATATCCTTCCTTCCCTCACTGAATGAAAACACTCTCACCTTGCTCGGTACTTTGTAATCTGAAAAAGCCCTCATCATACTTTTTAATAGCTGAGTAAAATAACATTGTGTAAATTTTCCACATTTTTCTTATCAATTTTTAGTTGGGGGATATCTAGGTTTTATCAATTTCTGGATATTATAAATAAAGTTGCTGTGGACATAATTGATCAACTGTCCTTGTGGTATAGTCAAGTATCTGTTTCTTATGCTCAGGAATGTTATACCTGGGTCATGAGGTAGAACTATTCTGAATTTTCCAAAATCATTGCTCCAGTTTGGACTCACACTGAAAATAGATGAATGTTTCCCTTGTGACACATGCTTACCAAAATGAGTTTTCACCTGAGTTTTGATCTTGGTCATTCTGCCAGGTATAAAATAGAATCTCAGAGATGTTTTTATTGATATTTCACTGATGGCTAAAGATGGAATTTATTTCTATTATTTCTTTAAGAGTTTCTCAGCCATTAGATACTCCTCTGTCAAGTATTTATCTTCAGATATATACCCCATTTTAAAACTGGCTTGTTGCTATCTACATTCTTCAGTTCTGTATATATGTCAGACTTCAATCCTCTGTTGTGAACAAGGTTGAAGGTCATTTCCCATTGTGTCGGTAACTCCCAGATAGTTACGAGGGTAACTGTAACTAAGAATCCTTGTTATGGGGGTTATGGAAGTTGAAACAGCCTTTTCCCACAACCAGACTAGATTGCCAGAAGAAGTATTGAGATGCCAATCCAGACACAATTACTTTGACCCATAATTGTCATGTCTAAAATATGTGCAGTCACAAAGATGTAGCAGAAATTGAGGGAATGGCCCAATACAGACTGGCCAAGCTGGAGACACATGGCATGAGAGGGAGCCTACCCCTGACACTAAAAATGATAATCTGTTATACATGCAGACAGGAGCCTAGCATAAGTGGCATAAGAGAAATTTTACATGTAACTGATGGAAATAGACTCAGAGACCCAAAATTATATACTATGTGGAGCTTGTGAAATCCTATGGAAGAGGAAGAATTGAAGGAAGAAGAAGGGTCAAGGACATATGAAAACTGACAGAATCAACAAACCTGAACCCATGGAGACACACAGAGCATGAACTGCCAACTAGAGAACATGCATAGGATAGACCTTTACCCTCTGCTCACATGAAATAGTTGTATATCTTTGTCTTCATGTGGGACTTCTAACAGCAGGAGCAGGGCCTATCTGACTGAGTTTTCTGCCTTTGGATTCCTTTGACCTAAGTGGACTGATAAATTTACCTTTAACATGAGAAGATGTATCCAGTCTTACTGAAGCTTGAAATTCCAAGAATGGTTGAAATCAAGTAGATAAGAATGAATCAATTCTCATTCTTCTACATGCTAACTGCCTATTGAAACAGCACTATTTGCTGAAAATGCTGTCTATTTTCCACTGAATGTTTGTAGGCAGCTTATCAAAGATCAACTGACAATAGGTGTGTCAGTTCATTTGTGGGTTTGCAATTCTATTCTATTGATCTACCTGCTTGTCACTGTACTAATACCACACAGTTTTTATTACTATTGCTCTGTACTACAGCTCGTGGTCAGGGATGTTGATTCCCACAGAAGTTATTTTATTGTTGAGAATAGCTTTCACTGTCCTTTTTTTTTTTGTTTTTTTTTTTTGGGTTTTTTTTTTTGATATTTCAGATGAACTTGGAAATTGCCCTTTCTAACTCTATAAAGAAAAAGTTTGAATTTGAAGTGGATTACATTGAATCTGTAGATTGCTTTTCTCAAGAGTATCATTTTTACTATATTATTCCTGCCAAATCATGAGCACGAAATACCTTTACATCTTCTGAGATTTTTAAAGATTTGAAGTTCTTGTCCTACAGATCTTTCAGTATATTATGTATGTCTATTGTTCAGGGTGTTTTTTCCCTAATTTCTTTCTCAGCCTGTTTATCCTTTGAGTAGATGAAGGTCACTGATTTGTTTGAGTTAAAATTGCATGAAATAGACACTTTTCTTAACAGATACAGGTACTAAAGGTAAATAATGATTAGATAAACCATCTAAACAGTCACATAGCCACTAAAGAAATTGAAGCAGTCATTAAGAGTCTCTCAAACAAAAAAGCCAAGGACCAGAAGTGGTTAGTGCAGAGTTCTATCAGACCTTCAAAGAACACTTAATACCAATACTCTTCAAAATATTCTACAAAATAGAAAGAGAAGGAACATGACCCAATTTTTTCTATGAGGCCAAAATTACTCTAAAGTTGAACCACACAAATACCCAGCAAAGAAAGAGAACTTCAGATCAATTTTCCTTATGATTATTGATGCAAAAGTACTAAATAAAATTCTCTGAAAATGAATCCAAGAATACATCAAAATGATCATCCGTCAGGATCAAGTAGGATTCATCCCAGGGATGTAGAGATGGTACAATATATGGAAATCCATCAATGTAATCAACTATATAAACAAACTCAAAGGAAAAAAAATACATGATAATCTCATTAGATGCTGAGAAAACATTTGACAAAAATATAACACCCTGTCATGATAAAAGTCTTGGAAAGATCAGGAAATTAAGGCCCATACCTAATCATAGTAAAAGCAATAAACACCAACCCTGTAGTCAACATCAAACTAAGTAGAGAGAAACTTCATGCATTCCCATTAAAATCAGGGCTAGACAAGGCCCACTCTCCCTACCTAGTCAACAAAGTACTCCAAGTCATAGGCAGAGAAATTAGACAACAAAAGGAGGTCAAAGGGATACAAATAGGAAAGGAAGAAGTCAAAATATCACTTTTTGCAGATGATATGATAGTATACTTATGTGACCTCAAAAATTCCACCAGAGAACTCCTAAACCTGAACAAAAAAACAAAAAACAAAAAACTTTAGCAATGTGACTGGATACAAAATTAACTCAAACAAATCAGTGGCCATCCTCCTTTTTCTCTCTTAATTTAGTATTTTTCTCTGTATTTAGCTTTATTAAACTCTTTACCTAATCTCACTGCATGAGCATACATTGGAGCATATTATGACCTGTTCAGAGGTCTCAATATAGGATATGTATCATGTTCTAGGCTGAAATATTATCAGTTCTTTCCTGACAGCCCCACATCTACCCACAGGAGATTGGTTGGCTAATCAGGGTAGAATGATACATGTCACTTTAATTTAGTCCATTGTCTGTCAGTGTATCCAGAAGGAAAATATGATGACATATAACATTTAGAGCAGAACTAGCATTAATTCCTTGTCTTTTTAATTAAAAAAATTATCACATTGCCTCTGTGATGACATGTGGATTATTTTTGTTTCTTCTTTGGCAAAGACATTGGCATTTTCTATTACCAAATTGAAGATTAACATGCAATATAAGTAATAAGCTTATAGTATTATTCTTTTTATTTTTCCTTCGAGACAGGGTTTCTCTGTGTAGTCTGGCTGTCCTGCAACTCACGTTGTAGAACAGACTGGCCTCAAACTCAGAGATCCACCTGCCTCTGCCTCCCAAGTGCTGGGATTAAAGGCATGCGGCACCACCGCCCAGCACTATTATTCTTTATATGTATCTCTTGTCTAGTAACTTCTGGATCCCTTAGTTAAAGGTTTTCTTCTCCTGAAAGAAAAAAGCAAAGAACCCTGCTCCAACCCTAACCTTGGGTCCTTGAACTGAGAAGCAGGATACATCTTTCCCATGTCAAAATGACTTTTGGCAACAGAAAAAGCATTATATGTCTATTTCACATCATATATATTACTTTATGTGGATAAATAGGCCTATATTCCCCTTTTACTTCGTATAAACATATAAATTATTTAATGTGTTTTTATTTGTATTTTTATGTGTATTTAATTTTAAATGATTATGGACATGCCTAATTATTATTAAGCAAATCCCTACATATTGGTTTAAAAAAATGTGTCACTTTAAATTTAGACTGTCATTTTTTGCTACAGTCTTTCCAGTAGTGACAAGCCCCAACAGGCCCCAAATACCTGGGCGCTGTCCCGAGGCAAAAGTTCAAGGAAACTCAGTCTCCTGGAATGGTGGCATCCTCCATGTTCTTCCCC